>NW_026869102.1:320193-352693 GCF_020745735.1 Hemiscyllium ocellatum | reverse complement strand
TAGATTTTGAGAAGGGAATAATTGACAATTTAACTGTGCAAGGTCCCTTAGGTTAAGAGTGAACAGAATATGATAGAATTCTTAACTTAAGATGGAAAGTGATTCTGAGGCTAGGGTCCTGAAGTCCTGAAATGAAAGAGAGAAAAATCCTTTTTAGAAATATTCCTACAGTGTGGAAACAGGCCCTTCAGCCCAACAAGTCCACACCGACCCTCCAAACAGTAACCCACCCAGACATTTACCCCTGCTTAGTGCACCTAAGCTACACACCCCTGAACACTATGGGCAATTTAGCATGGCCAATCCACCCTAATGTGCACATCTTTGGACTGTGGGAAGAAACTGGAGCATCTGGACGAAACCCACGCAGACATGGGGAGAATGTGCAAACTCCACACAGACATTCGCCTGAGGCGAGAATTGAACCCAGGTCCCTGGTGCTGTGAGGGAGTAGTGCTAACCGCTGAGCCACTGTGCCATACAATGGGTTATGAGTAAGGGAATATCACTTAAGGGAATGAGGGTAGACATTCAAAGAACACATGAGGGAAATGCAACAAATGTTCATTCATGTCTGACAGAAACATAAAACTGGAAAGATGGCTAAGCCGTGGCTTACAAAGAAAAATCAAAAATAGTATTTTATACAAGGAAGAGGCATACACACTGTGCAGAATTTAAACAGCAGTTTAGAATTCAGGAAAGGAGGACAAAGTGATTGATTAAGAAATAGAAAATAGAAAATGAGAGTCAACTAACAGAGAACATAAAAACTGACCATGAAAGAGAATGTGTGTATGTGAGTACGTGTGAGAGTTGGTGTGTGTGACTCTGAGGGTCAGTGCGGTGTGTGTGTGTGTATATGTGTGTGTGTATATGTGTGTGTGTGTGTGTGTGTGTGTGTGTGTATATGTGTGAGGGTGAGTGTGTGTGACTATGTGTGGGAGTGAGTGTGTGATAATGAGTGAGTGTGTGATAATGAGTGAGTGACTACATGTGAGACTGGGTGTGTGGGAGTGAGTGTGTAATAGTGAGTGAGTGTGTGATAGTGAGTGAGTGACTGTGTGAAAGGGAGTGTATGATAGTGAGTGACTACGTGTAAGAGTGAGTGTGTGGAAGTGAGTGTGTAATAGTGAGTGAGTGACTGCGTGTGAGAGTGAGTGTGTAATAGTGAGTAAGTGACTATGTGTGAGGCTGAGTGTGTGAGAGTGACTGTGTGACTGTGCGTGTTTGTGTTTGTGTGTGTGTTTAGGAGGGGGTTTGTGTCTGTGTCTGTGCATGTGTGTGTGTCTGTGTCTGTGTCTGTGTGTGTGTTTGTGTGTGGGTGTCTGCAGCAGAAATGCTGTAAGCATCATCTCCCTGAAGTGAGCTACAAGGACAGACTACACTCGGGGGTAGGTTTGATTTGAACTTTATTGGAAAATAATGAAGTAAAATTCCTCAAAGGCTGTCTACAGATGAGTAAGCTCAAACCAAATCCTGTCAAAAATTTACAACCTCCAGGACGTGGCACTAACTCTCCCCAAGGTGAGAGATCTAGTCACCCCTAAAATAAATCCAAATCTTAGCTTACAGCACCTCCATCCTCTCTCCTTGGAGTACGAGGACTAACTGTCCCTGGGCTATGGGGGAGGGGGACACTGACTGCCCCCAGAGGACTGGGGTGGGGAAACACTGACCCTCCCGGGGGTTTAGAGCAGATAGACAGTGTTTCTCAGGATCTGGCAAAAAAAAATTCTGCCTGAAGTGAAAATCCACCAACGTAAATGGACACAGAAGGAGAAACAGCTACAGAAGGAGACCATTCAGCCCCTCCTCCAGGCTGTTACACACGAACAGGAGGAGACCATTCAGCCCGGAAAGACTGTTCTGCATTGAAGTTGAAAGCGTATTCTTGAGGCGATCTCCCCTTTCCCCAACATGTGAAGAGGGTTGTGGTGTCAGGAATGGGGCACGGGGAGATGGGAACGTGTTGGGGAAGGAAGCCGAAAGGGCGCAGAGACATGAGGCGCTCAGAAAGCAGTCTTAGGAGCCTCTGATTCTGGTGCCAGCCCCTGGGAAGTGTCAAGGGGTGGGTCAGGGGGAGGCAGATCATTGACAGGAACCACACCATTCTCATTCTTGGAGACTGTGTTGTTTGGCTGCGAGGGTGCGTCCTGTGGAACTATACTTCCTGAGCTCAGGCCATTAGACAGGAGAGGTTCCTGCACTTCCAGTTCCAAGTCTGGGCCCTTCTCCACATCAAGAACTGACGATGTCGGTGCCATGGACTTCCTTTTGAAAGTTGACAGGGAGAGGCGTTTGGAGCTCAAATCCTCATCTTTTTTGTCCTCGGCCGCCTCATTGGACTCTCCATCCTCGGGGAGTGTGACTTTTCCTGCCCAGGTATCATCTGTTTTCTTTTTCCTCTTCCCAGCCTGGAGTACAAAGGCCTGTGAGTGCCCCCTCTTCCTCCTGGCCAACAAACAGCTGACGATGATGATGATAATGAAGGCGAGGCCCAATATCAGAGGGATGATCAAGTATAGACTGATGGTTCTCGATTGTGTAGGTGGAGAGGCAGACTGCGAGGTGACTGCGCTGGTAACAGGGCTATGGCTGGAGGAATCAAAGACCTGGGAGTGGTTTGTTAGAGTCGAAGATTCGATGATAGTGGAGGGACTGGGCTGAGCTGAAGATTCGATGATAGTGGAGGGACTGGGCTGAGCTGAAGATTCGATGATAGTGGAGGGACTGGGCTGAGTTGAAGATTCGATGATAGTGGAGGGACTGGGCTGAGCTGAAGATTCGATGATAGTGGAGGGACTGGGCTGAGCTGAAGATTCGATGATAGTGGAGGGACTGGGCTGAGTTGAAGATTCGATGATAGTGGATGGATTGGTTTGAGTTGAAGGTTTGAAGACTGGAAATGTGCTGGATTGAGTTGTTGACTCACTCGATTGACTCATCGAGGTGATGGCTACAGTGCTGCCTGATGAAAAGTCCGAAGTGAGGATTTGTGGGAAGCCTGTGCTGCTGCTGGTGGTCTGCTCAAAGGGCCTGAAGTCATCAACTGTTGAAGATCTCACTTCCTCACTGACAGAGACATCTTGTCCAGTTAGGGCAGAGATAGGTGGGCTGGAAGCACTAGCGAGAGGGATCAATGCATCCGAACTTGTGGAAGCCATCAACAACATTTGGCTAAGAGATAGGGGCTGGGCAGAATTAGAAGCTGTCACGGCAGATTCAGGAGATGTTGAAACAGGCGATGCAATGATCCCATTCTGACTCGAAGACAATGAAAGAAGATTTGCAAAGACTCCGAGCAAGGGGAGAACACAATGACACAGCATGACGGGACATCGATGAGGGCCACAACACAGCAGACTGAAATAATCTAATCTTGTCAAACCCTTCGGAAACGGCAGTAGCTGCAGAGAGAGGGCAGAGGGAAAGGAAATGATCATCAAGAGACACGGAAAGACACTGCAAAATAAAATCTCCACCGTTTATTGGAGCAATCAGACACTAGCCTCACTGTAACACACTGATATACCCCACACCCCTCACTGTAACACACTGATATATACCACACCCCTCACTGTAACACCCTGATATACCCCACACCCCTCACTTTAACACACTGATATACCCCACACCCCTCACTGTAACACACTGATATATACCACACGCCTCACTGTAACACACTGATATACCCCACACCCCTCACTGTAACACACTGATATATACCACACCCCTCACTGTAACACCCTGATATACCCCACACCCCTCACTTTAACACACTGATATACCCCACACCCCTCACTGTAACACACTGATATACACCACACCCCTCACTGTAACACCCTGATACACCCCACACCCCTCACTGTAACACACTGATATACACCACACCCCTCACTGTAACACCCTGATATACACCACACCCCCCACTGTAACACACTGATATACCCCACACCCCTCACTGTAACACCCTGATATACCCCACACCCCTCACTGTAACACCCTGATATACCCCACACCCCTCACTTTAACACACTGATATATACCACACCCCTCACTGTAACACCCTGATATACCCCACACCCCTCACTGTAACACCCTGATATACCCCATACCCCTCACTGTAATACCCTGATATACCCCACACTCCTCACTGTAACACCCTGATATATACCACACCCGTCACTGTAACACCCTGACATATACCACACCTCTCACTGTAACACTGATATACCCCACACCCCTCACTGTAACACCCTGATACACCCCACACCCCGCACTGTAAAATACCCTGATATACCCCACACCCCTCACTGTAATACCCTGATATACCCCACACCCCTCACTGTAACGCCCTGATATACCCCACACCCCTCACTGTAACACCCTGATATACCCCACACCCCTCACTGTAATACCCTGATATACAGCACACCCCTCACTGTAACACTGATATACCCCACACCCCTCACTGTAACACACTGATATACCCCACACCCCTCACTGTAACACTCTGATATATCGCACACCCCTCACTGTAACACACTGATATACCCCACACCCCTCACTGTAACACTGATATACCACACACCCTCACTGAAACACTGATATACCCCACACCCCTCACTGCAACACAGTGATATAGCCCACACTCCTCACTGTAACACACTGATATACCCCACACCCCTCACTGTAACACTCTGATATACCCCACACCCCTCACTGTAACACACTGATATACCCAACACCTCTCACTGTAACACTGATATATCCCACACCCCTCACTGTAACACACTGATATACGCCGCATCCCTCACTGTAACACTGATATACACCACACCCCTCACTGTAACACCCTGATATACCCCACACCCCTCACTGTAACACCCTGACATATACCACACCTCTCACTGTAACACTGATATACCCCACACCCCTCACTGTAACACCCTGATATACACCACACCCCTCACTGTAACACCCTGATATATACCACACCAGTCACTGTAACACTGATAAACCCCACACCCCTCACTGTAATACCCTGATA
The DNA here is from genome assembly GCF_020745735.1 of Hemiscyllium ocellatum. NCBI lineage: Eukaryota > Metazoa > Chordata > Chondrichthyes > Orectolobiformes > Hemiscylliidae > Hemiscyllium > Hemiscyllium ocellatum. Next base: position 347,640 of record NW_026869102.1, on the reverse strand, counting down.
TACACCACACCCCTCACTGTAACACTGATATACCCCACACCCCTCACTGTAACACACTGATATACCCCACACCCCTCACTGTAACACTCTGATATATCCCACACCCCTCACTGTAACACACTGATATACCCCACACCCCTCACTGTAACACTGATATACCCCACACCCTCACTGAAACACTGATATACCCCACACCCCACACTGCAACACACTGATATAGCCCACACTCCTCACTGTAACACTCTGATATACACCACACCCCTCACTGTACCACCCTGATACACCCCACACCCCACACTGTAACACTCTGATATACACCACACCCCTCACTGTAACACACTGATATACCCCACACCTCTCACTGTAACACTGATATATCCCACACCTCTCACTGTAACACACTGATATACCCCACACCCCTCACTGTAACACTGATATACCCCACACCCCTCAGTGTAACACTCTGATATACACCACACCCCTCACTGTAACACCCTGATATACCCCACACCTCTCACTGTAACACACTGATATACACCACACCCCTCACTGTAACACACTGATATAACCCACACCCCTCACTGTAACACTGATATACCCCACACCTCTCACTGTAACATTGATATACCCCATACCCCTCACTGTAACAATCTGATATACACCACACCCCTCACTGCAACACACTGATATAGCCCACACTCCTGACTGTAACACTGATATACCCCACACGCCTCACAGTAACTCACTGATATACCCCACACCCCTCACTGTAACACACTGATATACCCCACACCTCTCACTGTAACACTGAAATACCCCACACCCTCCCTGTAACACTGATATACCCCACACGCCTCACTGAAACACTGATATACCACACACCCCTCACTGTAACACACTGATATACCCCACACCCCTCACTGTAAAACCCTGATATACCCCACACCCTCACTGTAACACACTGATATACACCACACCCCTCACTGTAACACACTGATATATCCCACACCTCTCACTGTAACACACTGATATACCCCACACCCCTCACTGTAACACCCTGGTATACCCCACACCTCTCACTGTAATACCCTGGTATACACCACACCCCTCACTGTAACACCCTGATATACCCCACACCCCTCACTGTAACACACTGATACACCCCACACCCCTCACTGTAACACACTGATATACCCCACACATCTCATTGTAACACTGAAATACCCCACGTCCTCACTGTAACACTGATATACCACACACCCCTCACTGAAACACTGATATACCCCACACCCCTCACTGCAACACACTGATATACCCCACACCCCTCACTGCAACACACTGATATAGCCGACACTCCTCACTGTAATACCCTGATATAGCCGACACTCCTCACTGTAATACCCTGATATACCCCACACCCCTCACTGTAACACTCTGATATACACCACACGCCTCACTGTAACACACTGATATACCTCACACCTCTCACTGTAACACACTGATATACCCCACATCCCTCACTGTAACACTGATATACCCCACACCTCTCACTGTAACACACTGATATACCCCACACCCCACACTGTAACACACTGATATACCACACACCCCTCACTGTAACTCTGATATATCCCACACCTCTCACTGTAACACACTGATATACCCCACATCCCTCACTGTAACACTGATATACCCCACACTTCTCACTGTAACACTGATATACCCCACCCCCCTCACTGTAACAATGATATACCCCACACCCCTCACTGTAACTCTGATATATCCCACACCTCTCACTGTAACACACTGATATACCCCACATCCCTCACTGTAACACTGATATACCCCACACCTCTCACTGTAACACTGATATACCCCACACCCCTCACTGTAACAATGATATACCCCACACCCCTCACTGTAACACTGATATACCCCACACCCGTCACTGAAACACTGATATACCCCACATCCCTCACTGCAACACACTGATATACCCCACACCCCTCCCTGTAACACTCTGATATACACCACACCCCTCACTGTAACACACTGATATACCCCACAACCCTCACTGTAACACACTGATATGCACCACACCCCTCACTGTAATACTGATATACCTCACACCTCTCACTGTAACACACTGATATACCCCAAACCTCTCACTGTAACACTGATATACCCCACACCCCTCAGTGTAACACTCTGATATACACCACACCCCTCACTGTAACACCCTGATATACCCCACACCACTCACTGTAACACACTGATATACACCACACCCCTCACTGTAACACACTGATATAACCCACACCCCTCACTGTAACACTGATATACCCCACACCTCTCACTGTAACATTGATATACCCCATACCCCTCACTGTAACAATCTGATATACACCACACCCCTCACTGCAACACACTGATATAGCCCACACTCCTGACTGTAACACTGATATACCCCACACGCCTCACAGTAACTCACTGATATACCCCACACCCCTCACTGTAACACACTGATATACCCCACACCTCTCACTGTAACACTGAAATACCCCACACCCTCCCTGTAACACTGATATACCCCACACGCCTCACTGAAACACTGATATACCACACACCCCTCACTGTAACACACTGATATACCCCACACCCCTCACTGTAAAACCCTGATATACCCCACACCCTCACTGTAACACACTGATATACACCACACCCCTCACTGTAACACACTGATATATCCCACACCTCTCACTGTAACACACTGATATACCCCACACCCCTCACTGTAACACCCTGGTATACCCCACACCTCTCACTGTAATACCCTGATATACCCCACACCCCTCACTGTAACACACTGATACACCCCACACCCCTCACTGTAACACACTGATATACCCCACACATCTCATTGTAACACTGAAATACCCCACGTCCTCACTGTAACACTGATATACCACACACCCCTCACTGAAACACTGATATACCCCACACCCCTCACTGCAACACACTGATATACCCCACACCCCTCACTGCAACACACTGATATAGCCGACACTCCTCACTGTAATACCCTGATATAGCCGACACTCCTCACTGTAATACCCTGATATACCCCACACCCCCACTGTAACACTCTGATATACACCACACGCCTCACTGTAACACACTGATATACCTCACACCTCTCACTGTAACACACTGATATACCCCACATCCCTCACTGTAACACTGATATACCCCACACCTCTCACTGTAACACACTGATATACCCCACACCCCACACTGTAACACACTGATATACCCCACACCCCTCACTGTAACTCTGATATATCCCACACCTCTCACTGTAACACACTGATATACCCCACACCCCTCACTGTAACACTGATATACCCCACACCTCTCACTGTAACACTGATATACCCCACACCCCTCACTGTAACAATGATATACCCCACACCCCTCACTGTAACACTGATATACACCACACCCGTCACTGAAACACTGATATACCCCACATCCCTCACTGCAACACACTGATATACCCCACACCCCTCCCTGTAACACTCTGATATACACCACACCCCTCACTGTAACACCCTGATATACCCCACAACCCTCACTGTAACACACTGATATACACCACACCCCTCACTGTAATACTAATATACCTCACACCTCTCACTGTAACACACTGATATATCCCACACCTCTCACTGTAACACACTGATATACCCCAAACCCCTCACTGTAACACACTGATATATCCCACACCTCTCACTGTAACACACTGATATACCCCAAACCTCTCACTGTAACACTGATATACCCCACATCCTCACTGTAACACACTGATATATCCCACACCTCTCACTGTAACACACTGATATACCCCAAACCCCTCACTGTAACACCCTGATATATACCACACCCGTCACTGTAACACCCTGACATATACCACACCTCTCACTGTAACACTGATATACCCCACACCCCTCACTGTAACGCCCTGATATACCCCACACCCCTCACTGTAACACCCTGATATACCCCACACCCCTCACTGTAATACCCTGATATACAGCACACCCCTCACTGTAACACTGATATACCCCACACCCCTCACTGTAACACTCTGATATATCACACACCCCTCACTGTAACACACTGATATACCCCACACCCCTCACTGTAACACACTGATATACCCCACACCCCTCACTGTAACACTGATATACCCCACACCCCCACTGAAACACTGATATACCCCACACCCCTCACTGCAACACAGTGATATAGCCCACACTCCTCTCACTGTAACACACTGATATACCCCACACCCCTCACTGTAACACTCTGATATACACCACACCCCTCACTGTAACAGCCTGATACACCCCACACCCCTCAATGTAACACACTGATATACACCACACCCCTCACTGTAACACACTGATATACCCCACACCTCTCACTGTAACACTGATATATCCCACACCTCTCACTGTAACACACTGATATACGCCGCATCCCTCACTGTAACACTGATATACCCCACACCTCTCACTGTAACACTGATATACACCACACCCCTCACTGTAACACCCTGATATACCCCACACCCCTCACTGTAACACCCTGATATATACCACACCCGTCACTGTAACACCCTGACATATACCACACCTCTCACTGTAACACTGATATACCCCACACCCCTCACTGTAACGCCCTGATATACCCCACACCCCTCACTGTAACACCCTGATATACCCCACACCCCTCACTGTAATACCCTGATATACAGCACACCCCTCACTGTAACACTGATATACCCCACACCCCTCACTGTAACACTCTGATATATCGCACACCCCTCACTGTAACACACTGATATACCCCACACCCCTCACTGTAACACACTGATATACCCCACACCCCTCACTGTAACACTGATATACCCCACACCCCCACTGAAACACTGATATACCCCACACCCCTCACTGCAACACAGTGATATAGCCCACACTCCTCTCACTGTAACACACTGATATACCCACACACCCCTCACTGTAACACTCTGATATACACCACACCCCTCACTGTAACACCCTGATACACCCCACACCCCTCAATGTAACACACTGATATACACCACACCCCTCACTGTAACACACTGATATACCCCACACCTCTCACTGTAACACTGATATATCCCACACCCCTCACTGTAACACACTGATATACGCCGCATCCCTCACTGTAACACTGATATACCCCACACCTCTCACTGTAACACTGATATACACCACACCCCTCACTGTAACACACTGATATACACCACACCCCTCACTGTAACACCCTGATATACCCCACACCCCTCACTGTAACACCCTGACATATACCACACCTCTCACTGTAACACTGATATACCCCACACCCCTCACTGTAACACACTGATATACCCCACACCCCTCACTGTAACACCCTGATATACACCACACCCCTCACTGTAACACCCTGATATATACCACACCAGTCACTGTAACACTGATAAACCCCACACCCCTCACTGTAATACCCTGATATACACCACACCCCTCACTGTAACACTGATATACCCCACACCCCTCACTGTAACACACTGATATACCCCACACCCCTCACTGTAACACTCTGATATATCCCACACCCCTCACTGTAACACTGATATACCACACACCCTCACTGAAACACTGATATACCCCACACCCCACACTGCAACACACTGATATAGCCCACACTCCTCACTGTAACACACTGATATACCCCACACCCCTCACTGTAACACACTGATATACACCACACCCCTCACTGTAACACCCTGATACACCCCACACCCCTCACTGTAACACACTGATATACACCACACCCCTCACTGTAACACACTGATATACCCCACACCCCTCACTGTAACACTGATATACCCCACACCCTCACTGAAACACTGATATACCCCACACCCCACACTGCAACACACTGATATAGCCCACACCTCTCACTGTAACACACTGATATACCCCACACCCCTCACTGTAACACTGATATACCCCACACCCCTCAGTGTAACACTCTGATATACACCACACCCCTCACTGTAACACCCTGATATACCCCACACCTCTCACTGTAACACACTGATATACACCACACCCCTCACTGTAACACACTGATATAACCCACACCCCTCACTGTAACACTGATATACCCCACACCTCTCACTGTAACATTGATATACCCCACACCCCTCACTGTAACAATCTGATATACACCACACCCCTCACTGCAACACACTGATATAGCCCACACCCCTGACTGTAACACTGATATACCCCACACGCCTCACAGTAACTCACTGATATACCCCACACCCCACACTGTAACACACTGATATACCCCACACCCCTCACTGTAACACACTGATATACCCCACACCTCTCACTGTAACACTGAAATACCCCACACCCCCCCTGTAACACTGATATACCCCACACCCCTCACTGAAACACTGATATACCACACACCCCTCACTGTAACACACTGATATACCCCACACCCCTCACTGTAAAACCCTGATATACCCCACACCCTCACTGTAACACACTGATATACACCACACCCCTCACTGTAACACACTGATATATCCCACACCTCTCACTGTAACACACTGATATACCCCAAACCCCTCACTGTAACACACTGATATACCCCACACCCCTCACTGTAACACACTGATATACCCCACACCCCTCACTGTAACACCCTGGTATACCCCACACCTCTCACTGTAATACCCTGGTATACACCACACCCCTCACTGTAACACCCTGATATACCCCACACCCCTCACTGTAACACACTGATATACCCCACACATCTCACTGTAACACTGAAATACCCCACGTCCTCACTGTAACACTGATATACCACACACCCCTCACTGAAACACTGATATACCCCACACCCCTCACTGCAACACACTGATATACCCCACACCCCTCACTGTAAAACCCTGATATACCCCACACCCCACACTGTAACACACTGATATACCCCACACCCCTCACTGCAACACACTGATATACCCCACACCCCACACTGTAACACACTGATATACCCCACACCCCTCACTGTAACACCCTGATATACCCCACATCCCTCACTGTAACACTGATATACCCCACACCTCTCACTGTAACACACTGATATACCCCACAGCCCACACTGTAACACACTGATATACCCCACACCCCTCACTGTAACTCTGATATATCCCACACCTCTCACTGTAACACATTGATATACCCCACATCCCTCACTGTAACACTGATATACCCCACACCTCTCACTGTAACACTGATATACCCCACACCCCTCACTGTAACACTGATATACCCCACACCCCTCACTGAAACACTGATATACCCCACATCCCTCACTGCAACACACTGATATACCCCACACCCCTCCCTGTAACACTCTGATATACACCACACCCCTCACTGTAACACTGATATACCCCACAACCCTCACTGTAACACACTGATATACGCCACACCCCTCACTGTAATACTGATATACCTCACACCTCTCACTGTAACACACTGATATATCCCACACCTCTCACTGTAACACACTGATATACCCCAAACCCCTCACTGTAACACACTGATATATCCCACACCTCTCACTGTAACACACTGATATACCCCAAACCTCTCACTGTAACACTGATATACCCCACATCCTCACTGTAACACACTGATATATCCCACACCTCTCACTGTAACACACTGATATACCCCAAACCCCTCACTGTAACACCCTGATATACCCCACACCTCTCACTGTAACACACTTATATATCCCACACCCCTCAGTGTAACACCCTGATATACCCCACACCTCTCACTGTAATACCCTGATATACACCACACCCCTCACTGGAACACCCTGATATACCCCACACCCCTCAGTGTAACACACTGATATACCCCACACCCCTCACTGTAACACACTGAAACACCCCACACCCTCCACTGTAACACACTGATATACCCCTCACTGTAACACACTGATACACCCCACACCCTTCACTGTAACACACTGAAATACCCCACACCTCTCACTGTAACACTGATATACCCCACACCCCTCACTGTAACACACTGATATACCCCACACCCCAAACTGTAACACACTGATATACCCCACACCTCTCACTGTAACACACTGATATACCCGACACCCCAAACTGTAACACACTGATATACCCCACACCCCTCACTGTAACACACTGATATACCCCACACCCCTCACTGTAATACCCTGATATACACCACACCCCTCACTGAAACACTGATATACCACACACCCCTCACTGTAACACACTGATATACCCCACACCCCTCACTGTAAAACCCTGATATACCCCACACCCCTCACTGTAACACACTGATATACCCCACACCCACACTGTAACACACTGATATACCCCACATCCCTCACTGAAACACTGATATACCCCACACCCCTCACTGCAACACACTGATATAGCCCAAACTCCTCACTGTAACACTCTGATATACACCACACCCCTCACTGTAACACCCTGATATACCCCACACCCCTCACTGTAATACTGATATACCCCACACCTCTCACTGTAACACTGATATACCCCACACCCTCACTGTAACACACTGATATACCTCACACCCCTCACTGTAACACACTGATATACCCCACATCCCTCACTGTAACACTGATATACCCCACACCCCTCACTGTAACACACTGATATACCCCACACCCCTCACTGTAATACTCTGATATACACCACACCTCTCACTGTAACACACTTATATATCCCACACCCCTCAATGTAACACCCTGATATACCCCACACCTCTCACTGTAACACACTGACATACCCCACACCCCTCACTGTAACACTGATATATCCCACACCCCTCACTGTAACACACTGATATACCCCACACCCCTCACTGTAACACTCTGATATACACCACACCCTCATTATAACACTCTGATATACCCCACACGCCTCACTGTAACATCCTGATATACCCCACACCCCTCACTGTAACACACTGATATACCCCACATCTCCCACTGTAACACCCTGATATACCCCACACCCCTCACTTTAACACACTGATATACCCCACACCCCTCACTGAAACACACTGATATATCCCACACCCCTTACTGTAACACCGTGATATACCCCACATCCCTTACTGTAACTCTCTGATATACCCCACACCCCTCACTGTAACACAGTGATATACCCCACACCCCTCACTGAAACACACTGATATATCCCACACCCCTTACTGTAACACCGTGATATACCCCACATCCCTTACAGTAACACCCTGATATACCCCACACCCCTCACTGTAACACCGTGATATACCCCACATTCCTCACTGTAACACTCTGATATACCCCACACCCCTCACTGTAACACACTGATATATCCCACACCCCTCACTGTAACACCCTGATATATCCCACACACCTCACTGTAACACTCTGATATACCCCAGACCCCTCACTGTAACATCCTGATATACCCCACACCCTTCACTGTATCACACTGACATACCCCACCCCGTTCACTGTAACACACTGATATACCCCACACCCTACTCTGTAACACAGATATACCCCACACCGCTCACTGTAACTCTCTGATATACCCCACACCCTGATATACCTCAAACCCCTCACTCTAACAACCTGATATACCCCACACCCCTCACTGTAACACACTGATATACTCCACACCTCTCACTTTAACACACTGATATATCCCACACCCCTCTCTGTAACATACTGATATAAACCACACCCCTCACTGTAACACACTGATATACCCCACATCTCTCCCAGTAACACCCTGATGTACACCACACCCCTCACTGTAACGCACTGATATACCCCACACCCCACGCTGTAACATACTGATATAACCCACACCCCTCACTGTAAATTACTGATATACCCCACACTCCTCACTGTAACACATTGATATACCCCACACCCCTCACTGTAACACCCTGATATACTCCACACGCCTCACTGTAACACACTGATATACCCCACACCCCTCACTGTAACACCCTGATATACCTCACACCCCTCACTGTAACACACTGATATATCCCACAATCCTCACTGTAACACACTGATATACACCACACTCCTCACTGTAACACCCTGATATACCCCACACCCCTCACTCTAACACCCTGATATACCCCACACCCTGATATACCCCACACCCCTCACTGTAACACCCTGATTTACCCCACATCCCTCACTGTAACACACTGATATACCCTACACTCCTCACTGTTACACACTGATATACCCCACATCCCTCACTGTAACACACTGATATACCCCACACTCCTCACTGTAACACACTGATATACCCCACACCCCTCACTGTAACACCCTGATATACCCCACACCCTGATATACCCCACACCCCTCACTGTAACACTGATATACCCCACACTCTTCACTGTAACACCCTGATATACCCCACACCCTGATATACCCCACACCCCTCACTGTAACCCCCGATATACCCCACACTCCTCACTGTAACACCCTGATATATTCCACACCCTGATATACCCCACACCCTGATATAACCCACACCCTGATATACCCCACAGCCTGTTTTACAGTTTTCCTTTCTGATTTGATTTGATTTATTAATGCCACATGTTCTGTGTTACAGTGAAAAGTTTTGTTTGACATTTTGTGCGGGCAGACCATTCTATTCTAGAGTATCGGCTAAACAGACAAGGATGCAGGATGCACTGTTACACACCAGCCCAGGAGGTACAGGGAGATTAACAGGATGTCAAATTAAAGAGATCCATTCAAACGCTCTCTCTCTCTCTCTCTCCCCTCCCGCGCCCTTTCTCCTCTTTGTCTTGCAGATGGTTTTTCTCTCTCTCGCTCTCTGTTTTATTTATTTAAAGCTGTTCCCGTTGCAGTCACTCTGAGAAATGGCTAGAATAGGTTGTGGGAGGGACTGTGCTGATTTCACAGTTTGTTACACCCCAATGAGAACAGGAAGCTGTGTTTCTGCGGTTTGCTAGCAATCATTGTTTCTGCCTCCACAAAACCAACAGGGCGAGGATTTTAACGTTCTCTGACCCCTGATCAAGTCACGCAAGCCTTTCCTCTTTTTGACTCTACCCAGTACCCATCCTGCTGTCAGGAGAGGTCCTGCACTGATGGTTCTGGAACAGAGAGTCAGGGAATGGGGAGGAAGGAGACTTTAGGATTTAATGAGGCTCTGTCAGCCTTTTCCCGTGTCTGGAGTCACATATGGGTCAGACTGGGTAAGGAAGGCAGATTTCTCTCCCTAAAGGATCTGAGTGAACCTGATGGCTTTTATAATGACCACCGACTGATCGCCAATCACACATCGTTTTTATTCCAGATTTTTATTGAGTTCAGATTTCACCATCTGCCACCAGTGGGATTTGAACATTAACCTAGAGTTCCGAATTACTCATTTAGTGAGAGCAACACCATTTCACCAGTAAGTCCCTCAGTGTGAGAGTCTTTCTGTGACTATGTGACTGTCTGTCTGAACGTCTGTGTGACTGTGTATCTGTCTGAGAGTGTCCCTGTAACTGTGTGTGTCAGGGAGTTTCTGCATATGTTTGTACATGTATTTATGTATCTGTCTAGGTGTCTGTGTTTGTGTCTGTGAGTGTGAACCTGCCTCTCCCACACTCTCAGAAAGTACATTCCAGACCCTAACCCCTCGAGTGAACCTCCCTCTCCCCCCACACTCTCAGACAGTATGTTCCAGACCCTAACCCTTTGAGTGAACCTCCCCCTCCCCCCAGACTCTCAGATAGTATGTTCCAGACCCTAACTCCTTGAGTGAACCTCCCCCTTCCCCCACGCTCTCAGACAGTATGTTCCAGACCCTAACCCCTCAAGTGAACCTCCCCCTCCCCCCACACTCTCAGACAGTATGTTCCAGACCCTAACCCCTCGAGTGAACCTCCCCCTCCCCCCACACTCTCAGACAGTACGTTCCAGACCCTAACCCCTCGAGTGAACCTCCCCCTCCCCCCACACTCTCAGACAGTACGTTCCAGACCCTAACCCCTCGAGTGAACCTCCCCCTCCCCCCACACTCTCAGACAGTACGTTCCAGACCCTAACCCCTCGAATGAACCTCCCTCCACAAATATTTCATGGAAAAAAAACCTAGAACTCAAACTAGAGTCAGGAAGGAAGGAAATAGGTGCTTGTGGAACTGTTCTGAAGTGTGAACTGGTGAAAACAATGGAGGTCAGCAGAGATAACATCAGAAATGTTCACCAATGATGGCACAACGTTCAACACTATTTGTAACTTCACAGATACAGGCTTGGACTGACCAATCGCAAATAACGTTCACCCTGCACAAATGCCAGGAAATAATCATTTTCCATAAGAGGTAATTTAACCAACGTCTGTTGACATTACCATCACTGAATTCCCCCACTATTAACACCCTGGCATTCACTATTGACCGCAGCAATACAGTGGCTACAAGACCAACCCAGAGGCTGGGAATACCGCAGCAAGTAACTCACCTCCTGACTCCCCACAGTCTGTCCACTATTGACAAGGCACAAGTCAGATATGCAATGGGACATTCCTCACTTGCCTGGATGGGTGTAGCTCCAACAATGTTCTAGAAGCTTAATAGCATCCAGGACAAAGCAGCCCCACTTGATTGGCACCACATCTACAAACACCTCCTCCCTCCACCACCGACACTCAGTAGCAGCAGCGTGTACCATCTACAAGACACACTTCATGAATTCAGCAAAGATCCTCAGACAGCACCTTCCAAACCCCCAGAGGAGAAAGGCAGCAGATACATGGGAACACCATCACCTGCAAGTTCCCTTCCAAGCCATTCATCATCCTGACTTGGGAATATATGGGCCGTTCCTTCAGTGTGGCTGACTCAGAATCCTGGGCACTGTGTAGGTGTCCCTACACAACACAGGACAGCAGCAATTCAAGAAAGTAGCATACACCCCCCCACCCCCTCCACTTTCTGCAGGGGGTGGTTAGAGAAAGGTAATAAATGTTGGACCCAGCCCAGTAACACCCAGATCCTGTGAATAAACAAAGAGTCTCGCTGAAGCTGACCTGAGAATGAAAAGGTAGCCTCTGTGTGAATAATTTGCTGATAAGATTGATGCCTCACTCTCCTTCCAATTCCCTGTACCACATTCCAGCTCCAAGCCCATTACACCGAAGGAAACAACTTTTCTCAGATTACCTTCCATTTTTCTGTCAATCATCTCAATCCTCCTGTGTGCAGGGATCACTCTGTCCTCATTGACTTGATGAAAAACCCCTTCACATTCCCAGACACCTCTCCCACTTAACCATCTCAGCTCCAGGGGAATGATCCTGATCTCTGCAGGTGAACTGAAACCCTCTCCTCAGCCCCTGGAGGGAGCTCCCTTCACAACCTGTCCATGATCAAGGCCCCATTCCCAAAGCATGGAATTGGACACAGTATTCTGACCACGAGCCAGTCAGCGATGAAAAAATTTGTGTTTATTTGTAAAATTCAGTGTGTTTCTCTTTCTCTTTCCTCTGGACAGCTTAATGTAGAGCATTGAGCACAGAATTCTTCAAAGATTTACGTCTAGACACGCCCTGAGAATCGTCAGTCTTTGAACCCCATCACCCTAACCCTAACCCTAAACCTATCCCTATCCCTATCCCTAACCCTAACCCTAACCCTAACCCTATCCCTATCCCTAACCCTAACCCTAACGCTAACCCTATCCCTATCCCTAACCCTAACCCTATCCCTATCCCTAACCCTAACCCTAACCCTAACCCTAACTTGTCTATCAACAGATTATTGAACCTCATACTTGCCAGTTGTGAATTTCCACTTGCACCTAAATGTTCATTTCGCCAGCCCATTGACTCCTATCCTCCTCACCATTTCATCTCCCAACAGCATGCCTCAAGCCCAGAAGACAGAAGTAGGCTGTTCAGCCCATCTAATCTTCTCTGCCGTTCAGTGAGAACGTGGCTCATCCCTAACTCCACTTCTATCTGTCTCAGCCTTGGATATACTGGATGACCCAGCCTCGACAGTAAATAATTCCACAGATTAATTCCCTGATTATTTTAAAAGAGAGAGAAGCTCCGAAACATGGAGTGCTGAGGAAGCTGAAAGTTCTTGTGCATGAAACACAAAAAGTTAGCAATTAGTCCCAATAATCGCAGAATTTACAGTACAAAAGGAAACCATTCTACCCATTGTGTGTGCCAGCTCCTGGCAGAGGAACCTTGTTAGTCCCATTTAACAGCTCCATTTCTGTAGCCCTCCAATTTAATCCCGTTCAAATTTATATCCAGCTCGCTTCTGAAACCTGTAGAATCTACATACATCACTCTCCCAGGCAGTGCATTCCTAATCCTAGGAATGAGTAAAGAAATTTCTCCTCATCTGACTTCTACCTCTCTCATTGACAATTGTGAAATTATGTGTTGCTGGAAAAGCTCTGATGCTGCCTGACCTGCTGCGCTTTTCCAGCACCACATTCTTGACTCTCATCTCCAGCATCTGCAGTCCTCACTTTTGCCTCAATGTGAAATACCACCGGGTGGAAATAGGGTATCCTCCTTTGCCCTGGCAAAACTCTTCATGATTTTCAACCCCTCAATCATGTCACCTCTTAATCTTCTCTGTTCCAAAGAGAATAAGCCAATTTATACAGTCATAGAGATGTACAGCACAGAAACAGACCCTCGATCCAACTCTCCATCCCAACCAGTATCCTAAATTAATCTAGTCCCATTTGTTGGCATTTCGCCCGTATCCCTCCAAACCCTTCCTATTCATGTCCCCATCCAGATGCCTTTTAAATGTTGTAATTGTACCAGCCTCCGCCACTTCCTCTGGCAGCTCATTCCACACACACAGCAACCTCTGAAAAAGTTTTATATCGTTCCCGTCCCTAATCTGTTCTTGTATATTAAAAGTCCTGGTATCATTCTAGTAAATCAGCTCTGCACTCTCTCCAGAGAATGACATCCTTTAAATAAGGTGCCCAGAACTGAACAGAATACAGGTACTCCAAATGTGGTTTGACCAATAATTTGTAGAGATGTAATATCACTTGCTTTTATACTCGATGCCTCTATTTATAAACAACTATTTCAACGTCAAGATTAGAGTGATGCTGGGATGCTGTGCTTTTCCAGCACCACTCTAACCTTGACTCCGATCTCCATCATCTGCAATCCTCACTTTCACCTGATTGTTTGAATGTACCTGGTCACCTTCAGAGGATCATGCACGTGAACCCAGAGGTCCGTCTGCTCCTGTACTCCTCTCAAGCTTATACCGTGGACTCTGTATTATCTCTCTGTAAATGTCTTCAACCAAAATGCGTTCCTTCCCATTTCTCTACATTGAAATTCATTTGCCAGGTGACTGCCCATTTGGCAAAATTATGAGTGTCCCTTTGAAGTCGCTGTCTATCACAATTCCCTGTTATCCCTGGATTGTAACCCAACACCAATCCCTGGGGAATACCGCTTCCAACAATCTGAGAGATGCCCATCTATACCTACCCTCTGATTCCTTGTTTATTGTCCATTTCTAATACATGCTGCCAAGGACCTAACAATCCTAAACATTTCTAAGTTGCTAACCAACCCAACTCTGAAGCAAATGTTTTCTGAAGCACTTAAGAGGGCAAGTGAAATTTGAACCTTTATTGCTGGAGGGTTGGTACTGTGTCACAACAGTCCACGTGTTACTGTGGGGTACTGTGTACAATTTTGGTCCTGGGGTCAAGAAAGGATCTCGTGGTTTTGGAGACAATTCAGTAGAGATTAATTGGTTGATTACTGTAATGAATGGCTTGATTTATTAAGAACATCTAAAGAGTTTTGGGCTTTATTCATTAGCATTAGAAGAATGAGTGGTGATTTTTTAAAAACATACAAGATTTTGAGGGTAGATGTGGAGAAGAGGGGGTCACAGAATTTAATCATAAAGCTTTTACAGAACACAGAGAGAGAGAGAGAGAGTGAGAGATTGGCTCTTCAGCCCATCGGGTCTGTACTGATCTAGCACCTTAAACAGAAGAATTAGCTGCAGTGAGGGAATGTACAAGGCTACAGAGGAACAGGCAGGAGGATTTTCAGTCTCACTTGATTGCTCCTGGGGTGGGGGGAGTCCTCAGGAATGTTATGGTCTGCATTTGATCTCCTCCTCATGGTCCACCGTTCAGTGCCTTGGCTGAAGGTGCAATACAGAGGGACTTTGGCCCCGGTTTTACTGATGAGCCTGAGCTCTGCCTCGTGTGGAGTCAGCAGCCAGGGGCTGGTCCATACTCAGTGAGTGTCAGCCACAGCTGGATGCAGTGGGAAAATGATGAGAGGCACATTGGAGTCGAGCTTTCCTTTCCAGCCCTCTTTGAAGTTTGTATCAGGTATAGACAGGGTGAGTAAGAAGATGTTTAGCGTGTCTGCCTGCGAGTATCAGGAGTGGGGGAACGTCACTGACATTGTACAGGACATTGGTGAGGCCTCTTATGGAGGACTGTGTCCAGTTCTGGTTGCCCTGTTATAGGAAGGATAAGCGGGAGAGGGTTATGCAGAGATTTAGAAGGATATTGCTAGGAACAGAAGGTTTGAGTTATAAGGAGAGGATGACATATTTTTTCCCTGGTGTGTAGGAGGTTGTAGAGGTTTATAAAATCATGTCAGGTATAGAGAGAATTGATGATACATGTCTTTTCCCTAAGATGAGAAACTTCAAGAGGAGGGAACACAATTTCAAGGTGAAAGGAGAGAGATCTAAAAAAGACACGAGGGGCAAATATTTTACACAGAGGGTGGTTCACGTGTGGAGTGAACTTCCTGAGGAAGTGATGGACGTGGGTACAATGTCAAGGTTTAAAAGACATTTGGATAAGTACATGAGTAGGAAAGATTTGGTGGGATATGGGCGAGGAGCAGGCAGGTGGGACTAGTTTAGTTTGGGATTAGGATCGGTTATCTCTGTGCTGTACAAGTCTATGTCTCTATGACTCAGGCTTGAGTTTAGGAGGTGGGAGGGGACTGAATTGAGACAGCAGCCTGCTGTAAAGAGATTCTGGAGAAAGGCGAATGTGAGAGAGAGAGAGATTGAGAGAGGGGGTCCAAACAAACGGCAAATTAACCTGAAACGAAGCTCAGAAATTTTGAGAGATGGGTCAGTAATTGGCCTTTCCTTTTTCTGGACAGGACATACTGATCAATTTCCCATCTTTGTACAGTATAAATCAACCATAATCTCACAAACAGCGAGAATGTATTAGAGAGGCTGTATGGTCCCGTTTTGTTCCTATATACCCAATCTCCAAATGTCTCTCTCCCCCAATCCGGTTCACTCCCCATGCCAGTCTCTCTCTCTCTCTCTTGCTGTCTGTCCACAGCGCCACCTTTCCCTCTCCATTCCTATCTCCGTCAAATCACTCAGCCCTATCAGAGGTAACAGCACCCATTGACAGGGTGGGGCTGGAGTTATTGAGGTTACAGGTGATGGAGGGAGTGAATGGTGGGCTAACATCTCAGCTCCCGCAGAGATCTCTCCCCAGATTCCCCCTTCACATCCAGGGACTCCTAGTAACTTGGAGACACATTTCTCAAACAAAACTTCTTCAAATTCAAACTAACCGATTCCTCCACACAGCCAGTGTACGGAATAAACCAAGACAGGATACGATCTCCCTCTCTGCACATCTCTACCGTTCACATCTGTTACACCTTCCTGAGTCTCTCTCTTTCTCTCCTTCTCTCTTTTTTTTAACCAAATCATTGCTACCCTTTCCTTTATGTCTCTCTCTCTCTCTCCCCTTCTCACTCTTTCTCTTTATCTCTACCTCTATCTTCTCTGTCTCCCTTACAACCATCTCTGTTTCCCCCTCTCCCTCGGTCTTCTTGCCCTGGGATTTAGCTCTGGCTCTCTCAGTTTTTGCATCTCTCTTTTGGTCTCTTGCTTTTTCTCTCCATTCCCCACCCCCTTCCCTCTCTCCTGCTCACTGTCTATGCCTGCTCTCTCTGTCTCTCATGCCGTCTCCCTCTCTCTCTCTCTCACCATCTCCCTATCACTGTATGTCTCTTGCTCCCTCTTGCTCTCCATCTCCTTGTCACTCTTTGTGTCTTGTGCTCTCTGTCTCTCTGTCACTATCTCTTTCTCTGGCACTCACCTGGTTCCCTTTCTCTCGCAATGTTTCCCTCTGTCTCAACTCCATGTCCCTTCCTCTTTATGTCTCACTTTGCCTCTTTCTGTCTCTCACTCTCTGTCTCTCTGTGTCTCTCCATCTGCCTCTTACTGTTCCTTTCTGTCTCTCCGTCTCTCACTCTGCCTCTTTATCTCCCACTATCTTCTACACTCCCAGATTGTCCTCACTGTAGGACTGATGGACAAACAGATGAGCTGTAAACGCAGGTCCTGGGTGAAAGGTTGAACTGGTCTGAGAATGAGCTGACCTACCGGATCCCTTGGTCTCTGATCTTGGGATGCCACTAGATTTCTTGCAGCTCCTGCTGCGTCTGGCCCAACCAGCTCTCACTGGATTTAGGTGGAGCAGAATTTTACCAGTTCTCTGAATCAGCTCATTTCCTGTTTCTCTCAATCTCTCAACAGGAAGTGGATGAATTGACGATTGTTATCTCGATAATGCTTCATCACTCAGAACTGAAACAGCAGGATGAGGCCATTCAGCCCCTCCAGCTTGCTTCACCAGTCAATATAATCGTGACTCATCTTTCGATATCCTCACGTAAAAAATGAGGTCTGCAGATGCTGGAGATCACAGCTGCAAATGTGTTGCTGGTCAAAGCACAGCAGGCCAGGCAGCATCTCAGGAATAGGGAATTCGACGTTTCGAGCATAAGCCCTTCATCAGGAATAAGAGAGAGTAGCCAAGCCGGCTGAGATAAAAGGTAGGGAGGAGGGACTAGGGGAAGGGGCGATGGAGGTGGGATAGGTGGAAGGAGGTCAAGGTGAGGGTGATAGGCCGGAGTGGGGTGGGGGCGGAGAGGTCAGGAAGAGGATTGCAGGTTAGGAGGGCGGTGCTGAGTTGAGGGAACCAACTGAGACAAGGTGGGGGGAGGGAAATGAGGAAGCTGGAGAAATCTGAATTCATACCTTGGGAACCCTCCAACCACAAGGTATGAATTCAGATTTCTCCAGTTTCCTCATTTCCCCTCCCCCCACCTTGTCTCAGTCGGTTCCCTCAACTCAGCACCGCCCTCCTAACCTGCAATCCTCTTCCTGACCTCTCCGCCCCCACCCCACTCCGGCCTATCACCCTCACCTTGACCTCCTTCCACCTATCACACCTCCATCGCCCCTCCCCCTAGTCCCTCCTCCCTACCTTTTATCTCAGCCTGCCTGGCACACTCTCCTCATTCCTGATGAAGGGCTTATGCTCGAAACGTCGAATTCCCTATTCCTGAGATGCTGCCTAACCTGCTGTGCTTTGACCAGCAACACATTTGCAGTTTCGATATCCTCACCCCTACTTTGCTATCTGCTCCTCCACTCCCTCCTCAATGTCTCAGCAGCCCCACCCCCACCACCTTTTCAGAGCCAGAGAAACTTCCAATAGAAAGGCAAGCGATAGGCTAAAGCTAACAACTCCTGCAGATAGGTTAGGGATTTAAAACAAACAGCATCTGCTGGTCTATGGTTGTCGGTGCCTTGATGTGCGAACAGATGAACTCATGTGTTCTGATGGTCACTGTTGGAGAATTCATGCACTCCTACGCTGTAGGTAAAGAAAGGGAAATTGTCTCTCTCTCACTCTCAGTGCTGCCAGCCATACACTGTCGAATAAAAAAAAGGACAAAATGATTTCAATTAGTCAGAAAGTGCACAATCTCACAATCAATTTCCCAATCAACACCTACTGACACCGTACCATATAACGTGCACATGCCCTAGTTTCCCTTTAGCAATGACTCACAAACTGATCTGTTATTTTTGGGATGGTGTTAAAGTTAGAACTCTGCTCTTGTTCTCAATTGTATGTATATGTGTGTGTTCCCAATCTGTATGTATATATGTGTATGTGTATATATATATATGTATGTATATGTGCGTGTGTGTGTGCGTATGTATATGTATGTGTATGTGTAATGTGTGTGTGTATGTGTGTGTGTGTTCCCAATCTGTATGTATATGTGTGTGTGTGTGTGTGTGTGTGTGTTCCCAATCTGTATGTATATGTGTGTGTGTGTGTGTGTGTGTGTGTTCCCAATCTGTATGTATATGTGTGTGTGTGTGTGTGTGTGTGTGTGTGTGTGCGTGCATGGTACAGTTATTTATACTTGTGTTTGAGAACTGCTAAACTCACTCCTTTGCTCCTTCGAGACAACCGGATTAAATCAGAAACAAAAAACAGAAGTTGCTGGAAAAACTCAGGGGGACTGGCAGCGTCTGTGAAGAGAAATCAGAGTTAACGTTTCGGGTCCGGTGACCCTTCCTTAGAACTGAGGATAACTCACTGGACTCAAAATGTTAACTCTGATTTCTCTTCACAGACGCTGCCAGTCCCCCTGAGATTTTCCAGCAACTTCTGCGTTTTGTTTCTGATTTTCAGCATTTGCAGTTCTTTCGGATTTTATTTCCTGAAAGTGTGCACCTAAAACATCGAATTCTCCACCTCCTGCTGCTGCCTGGCTTGCTGTGTTCTTCCAGCCTCCTGCCTGTCTGCTTTAACAGCCCACCCTGTTCCCTGGCCAACACCTCAGTCTCAGGCTAGTTGTAGTGCTCCAGTGAGACCTCCCTACTCTTATACTCCAACCCCCTGTCGCTTTAACCCTGTTCCCTGGCCAACAGCTCAGTCTCAGGCTAGTTGCAGTGCTCCAGTGAGACCTCCCTACTCTTATACTCCAAGCCCCTGTCGCTTTAACCCTGTTCCCTGGCCAACACCTCGGTCTCAGGTTTGTTGCAGTGCTCCAGTGAGACGTCCCTACTCTTATATTCCAACCCCCTGTCGCTTTAACCCTGTTCCCTGGCCAACACCTCGGTCTCAGGTTTGTTGCAGTGCTCCAGTGAAGCTCAGCTCAAACTGAAAGGACAGCGCCTCATTTTCTGCTTGGGGACCCTGCAGCCCTCCAGACTCAATACCCAGTCCAACAATTCAACAAGCCCCCTACTCCAAACCCCAGGCCTTGTTATCAGACAGTCTGCCATTACACACTACCTGTTGTTAGCCACTAACAGTCTCCATTAACAGCCGTTTGTTATTCACTCCTTTTCCTGTCCAACTACTCTTCCCTCTCTCTGGGCTCTATCCCTATCCATCATTTATACTTTACCCCCCCTCCCCCCCACCCCACCCTATCTTCTATGTACAAACCAACAATTTCCTCACTCCCATCAGTTCTGAGGGCAATAGACAATAGGTGCAGGAGTAAGCCATTCTGCCCTTCGAGCCTGCACCGCCATTCAATATGATCATGGCTGATCATCCTTAATCAGTATCTTCTTCCCGCCTTATCTCCATAGCCCTTGATTCCACAATCCGTCAGAGCTCTGTCCAACTCTTTCTTAAATGAATCCAGAGACTGGGCCTCCACTGCCCTCTGGGGCAGAGCATTCCTCACAGCCCCCACTCTCTGGGTGAAGAAGTTTCTCCTCATCTCTGTCCTAAATGGTCTACCCCGTATTTTTAAGCTGTGTCCTCTGGTTCGTCACTCACCCATCAGCGGAAACATGTTTCCTGCCGCCAGAGTGTCCAATCCTTTCATAATCTTATATGTCTCAATCAGATCCCCTCTCAGTCTTCTAAACTCAAGGGTATACAAGCACAGTCGCTTCAGTCTTTCAGTGTAAGGTAATCCCGCCATTCCAGGAATTGACCCCGTGAACCTACGCTGCACTCCCTCAATAGCCAGAATGTCTTTCCTCAAATTTGGAGACCAGAACTGCACACAGTACTCCAGGTGTGGTCTCACCAGGGCCCTGTACAGCTGCAGAAGCACCTCTTTGCTTCTATACTCAATCCCTCTTGTTATGAAGGCCAGCATGCTATTAGCCTTCTTCACTACCTGCTGTACCTGCATGCTTACCTTCATTGGCTGGTGTACAAGAACACCCAGATCTCTCTGTACTGCCCCTTTACCTAAATTGATTCCATTGAGGTAGTAATCTGCCTTCCTGTTCTTGCCACTAAAGTGGATAACCACACATTATCCACATTAAACTGCATCTGCCATGCATCTGCCCACTCACCTAACTTGTCCAGGTCACCCTGTAATCTCCTAACATCCTCATCACATTTCACCCTGCCACCCAGCTCAGTATCATCAGCAAATTTGCTAATGTTATTGCTGATACCATCCTCTATATCATTAACATATATTGTAAAAAGCTGCGGTCCCAGCATGGATCCCTGCGGTACCCCACTGGTCACTGCCTGCCATTCCGAAATGGAGCCGTTTATCACTACCCTTTGCTTCCTATCAGCCAACCAATTTTCAATCCAATCTATTACTTTGCCCCCAATACCATGCGCCCTAATTTTGCTCACTAACCTCCTGTGTGGGACTTTATCAAAAGCTTTCTGAAAGTCCAGGTACACTACATCCACTGGATCTCCCTCGTCCATCTTCAGAGTTACATCCACAAAAAACTCCAGAAGATTAGTCAAGCACGATTTCCCCTTCATAAATCCCTGCTGACTCTGACCTATCCTGTTACTACTATCCAGATGTGTCGTAATCTCATATAGACTCCAGCATCTTTCCCACCCCTGAGGTCAGACTAACTGGTCTATAATTTCCTGTTTTCTCTCCCCCAACTTTCTTAAAAAGTGGTATAACATTAAGGGTCACCGGCCCCGAAACCTTAATTCTGATTTCCCTTCACAGATGCTGCCTGAACTGCTGAGACACTACAACAACTTCTGTTTTTGTTTCCTTATTTACAGCATCTGCAGTTCTTTTGCTGATTAAATTGGAGACTTTTAAAGTGTGGGTCTGGAAGAAACAGGGTTTTTTTTTCATTAATGCTTGGGAAGTGACTGGACCCATCATTTCTCTTCCGTCCCTAGTTGCCTCTTGAGAAGGCGGAGTGGAACTGTCTTCCTGAACCACAGCAGCTCCCCCTCTACCTCCTCCACTCCCCCCACCCCCATCCCATGCCGTGGAGGGAGATGGTGTCTTTAGAGAGGGAATTCCAGGATTCTGACCCAGACACACTGAAGGCATAGCCGATATACTCCCCAAGTTGGGATGGTGAGGGGCTCATAGGGGGCTGGAGCTCCCATGTATCTGCTGCCCCTTGTCCTTCGAGGTGGAAGTGGCCGTGGGTTTGGGGGATTTTTGGTGAATTCCTGCAGTGCAACTTGTAGATGGTACACACTGCAGCTACGGTGAGGGAGGGATGAGGTTCTGGTGACAAACACGCGAAGGTTGCTTTGTCCTGGATGGTGTGGGGCTTCTTGAGTGTTATTCAAGGTACTTCTCCCTGTGGGACTAGCATGTAGTCCCCCCCACCTCGCCCCGCCGGGACCAATATGTGGTTTAAACACCAGAAACAAGAACTGTCTCAAGGGTTGCGACCGTTGAAAGGAAGACATGTGACTTAATCTGGAGTTTTGTCAAATCATTCACCAGGTGTGGGAGGTGGTTAGGATGGCAGAGTCAAAACGTTTGGCGCTGGAAAAGCACAGCCAGTCAGACAGCAAATCAAGGAACAGGAGAGTCGACATTTCAGGCATAAACTCCTCATCAGGAAGATCCTGATGGTCTGAGCTGATATCTCACTTGTGTTTTACAAAACCTTAAGTTGTCCTGAGAATGTGACTTAAAAGAGGTTCTGGGATTTACATATTAACGAACTGAAACCTGGAAACTATGAGCGGCACGGTGGCACAGTGGTTAGCACTGCTGCCTCACAGCGCCAGGAACCAGGGTTCAATTCCCACCTCAGGTGACTGACTGTGTGGAGTTTGCACATTCTCCCCGTGTCTGCGTGGGTTTCCTCCGGGTGCTCCGGTTTCCTCCCACAGTCCAAAGATGTACGGGTCAGGTGAATTGGCCATGCTAAATTGCCCGTAGTGTTAGGTGCAGGGGTAAATGTAGGGGAATGGGTCTGGGTGGGTTGTGCTTTGGCGGGTTGGTGTGGACTTGTTGGGCCAAAGGGCCCATTTCCACACTGAGGGTAATCTAATCTAATCTAAAAGATGAAATACTTAACAACAATCTAGGTTTGTTAAATATGCACAATGCATGAACAGGGGAATATAAAGATTATTTATGATGCTGGAACTAAGGAATGTAAAGATTACACATGAAGCCAGAACAGGAGAATGTAAAGGTTATACACAACACAGGAACAGTGAATTGTAAATATTGTATACAATGCAGGAATTGAGGAATGTAAAGTTTATACATGATGGAGGAACAGGTGAATGTAAAGGTTCTTTAGGATGCAGGAACAGGAGAAGGTTAAACACGATATAGAAACAGGAGAATGTAAAGATTATACAGAATGCAGGGTCAGGGGAATGTAAAGATTATATACAATGCTGGAACATGTGTTTGTAAAGATTGTACACAATGCAGGAAGAGGAGAATGTAAAGATTATACACAATGCGGGAACCTGGAAATATAAATATTATAATCGATACAGGAAAAGGGGAATGTAAAGATTATACATGTTGCAGGAACAGGGGAATGTAAAGATTATATACAATGCAGGAACAGAAGAATGTAAAGATTATACACAATGCAGGAACATGGGAATGTAAAGATTATACACAATGCAGGAACAGGAGAATGTAAAGATTATATACAATGCAGGAACATGGGAATATAAAGATTATACACAATGCAGTAACAGGAGAATGTAAAGATTATATACATTGCAGAAACATGGGAATATAAAGATTATACACTATGCATGAACCAGGGAATGTAAAGATTATATACAACACAGGAACATGGGAATATAAAGATTATACACAATGTAGGAACAGGAGAATGTAAAGATTATATAGGATTTAGGAACAGGGGAATGTAAAGAGTATACATGTGAGAAACAAAGCTCACTCACGTCAATAATTTCAGTCCGAGACAAGATCAGAATCAGTAGTGTCATTTATTTCACACTTGTAAGTGGGTGCGATGTCCACTGTCCACAAGGCAGGGACAAACACTGAATTCAATGAATACACGATATTTATGTAATTTGTTTTTTAGTCCCATTGCTCCTCCCTGTTTCCATCCTCCCCTTCCCTAAGCCCGGTACCCATTACTCCTGTTTCTCTCTTGCCTTATCCGGCCTTGTCTGTGACAAAATGCTTATTTCTGGCCTCGCAAGGCCGTTTGACCTCATCCCGCTGTGGGTCGTTGTTAGGCACATTCTTTCTTCACCATTATCTACTCTCTCCATCTGTGCTTTCCCCAACCACACTGATCCTTATGACCTTTTAATTGGGGTTTGTTCCTGTGTTACTGTAAAAGTGGGAAACAGATGCTCATACCTACTGTTTGTACAGGCGTATCGAGCTTAACTGCCTCCCCTCACAGCATCTTATCTAGTCTCCGGTAATATCTACCATTGTTTTGCGGTCACGTTTCATTCATGCATAGAGTTTTAGCTTATACAAAAACAATTATGCATTTCCTCCACATAGTTCCCATTCTTGTTGACTCAGCTCTTGACTGAAACAATTACACACTGATGGGAGTTAATTTACTTTGTATAAGTAATTATAATTACAGAAGTAACACGACTTTACCCATATCCCACATACACAATGCAAGAACCAGGGAATGTAAAGATTATATTGGATTCAGGAACCAGGGGAACATAAAAATTATATAGGATTCAAGGACAAGGGAATGTAAAAATTGTACACAATGCATGAACAGGGAATGTAAAGATTATATAGGATTCAGGAACATGGGAATGTAAAGATTGTACACGATGCAGGAACAGGGGAATGTAAAGATTATATATGATTCAGGAATGGGGAATGTAAAGATTATACACAATGCAGGAACAGGGAATGTAAAGATGATATAGGATTCAGGAACCAGGGAATGTAAAGATTGTACACAATGCAGGAACAGGGAATGTAAAGATTATACACAATGCAGGAACAGGGGAATGTAAAAATTATATATGATGCAGAAACAGGGGAATGTAAAGATTATATAGGATTCAGGAACCAGGGAATGTAAAGATTATATAGGATTCAGGGACAAGGGAATGTAAAGATTGTACACAATGCTGGAACAGGGAATGTAAAGATTATACACAGTGCAGGAACAGAGGAATGTAAAGATTATATAGGATTCATGAACCGGGGAATGTAAAGATTGTATACAACGCGGGAACAGGGGAATATAAAGATTATATAGGATTCAGGAACAAGGGAATGTAAAGATTATACACAGTGCAGGAACATGGGAATGTAAAAATTATATATGATGCAGGGACGGGGAATGTAAAGATTATATAGGATTCAGGGACAGGTGAGTGTAAAGATTACATATGATGCAGGAACAGGGGAATGTAAAGATTATACACAGTGCAGGAACATGGGAATGTAAAGATTATATATGATGCAGGGACGGGGAATGTAAAGATTATATAGGATTCAGGGACAGGTGAATGTAAAGATTATATATGATGCAGGAACATGGGAATGTAAAGATTATATATGATGCAGGAACAGGGGAATGTAAAGAGTATTCACATCGAAGTTCGTTTAGCCCCGCCCTCCCCGTTGCTGATTGGACAGTCGTGTCGGTCAGACAGACAGACAGACAGCCCCGCCCACCAATACTCAGACCGACACACGATGTCGCCCCGCCCCCGTCTCTGATTGGTCCCGCCGTGCTGAGTAACACGGTATCCGACCAATGGTCATCGCAAACGGCCAGGGCGGGGCTAACGTGACAGCCAATGGGGAAGCGGGATGTAGATGGTCCACTTCCGGGTCAGAGAGAGAGACACAGAGTGTGAGGGGAGTAAGGGAGGTTAGTGGGGGCAAGGGTGAGGGGGGTGAGAGAGAGTGAGGGAGAGTGAGAGAGAGTGAGGGGGAGTGAGGGGGAGTGAGGGAGGTGAGAGAGAGTGAGGGGGGTGAGAGAGAGTGAGGGGGGTGAGGGAGAGTGAAGGGGGTGAGAGAGAGTGAGGGGGGTGAGAGAGAGTGAGGGGGGTGAGGGAGAGTGAAGGGGGTGAGGGGGGTGAGAGAGAGTGAGGGAGAGTGAAGGGGGTGAGAGAGAGTGAGGGGGGTGAGAGAGAGTGAGGGGGGTGAGGGAGAGTGAGGGGGGTG
>NW_026869102.1:260892-319697 GCF_020745735.1 Hemiscyllium ocellatum | reverse complement strand
CCCAGTTTCCTGCTGGATCGGTTGCTGCAATATGAGAATGTTGTTGATGAATCCTCTGGTAAGTTCAGACTCTCGCTGTGGTGGGATTCGGGGGTTTTTTCGAGGAGGGTGTGATGTTGCGAGGGAGGGGGCGTGTTGGGGCTGATTCACTTTGGAAGAGGCCATTCGCTCCCTCCCCCAGTCACTGCTGGAAGTTATTGTTCCGTTCAGACCTTTTCCCACTTTTACGGTTCACTCTGTTCCTCACCCCTGCTCCCAGCTCCCCTTCCTCCGCTCTGCTCCATATCCCCCACCCTCGGCTGTACTCTTCCCCCACAACCCCTCCCATTCCATCCGCCACCAGTGCCCCTCCTCTCTCCCCTCCCCCACACTGTAGCTCTCTGTAAACTCTGACATTTCCACATCCTTACAGATTCGGGAGCGACTGCCTCATCGGAAAACAGCGAGTGTGAGGGTCCGAAGCCTCTAGACACCCCCGTCCTGAAGAAGTGAGTACCACTGTCCTGGAATCGCCCTGTGCTCTGTCTGCTCGGGGTGTCTGGGGGAGCGGGGTCAGGGTTGGATGGGTTAGGGAGCAGGGTCCGGGTCCAATGGGTGTTGGTGACGCAGGGTCATCAGCTGGAGGGTTAGGGTCAGAGTGCGGGAGGGGAGGAGGAGCTGGGGTGGGGGCAGGATCAGGATCCAGGAGAGGTGAGGATCAGGCTCCAAGGGGAATTGGAGCTGGGGGTCAGGGCGGGGTCTGGGGGGGGGGGGGTCGGGGGAGTGGGGAGAGTGGGAGGCGGAGAGGGGGCACTGGGGGGCGTGGGGGTTGGGGTCGGGGGACGGGGGAGGGGGTGGGGTCGGGGCATTGGGGGGGAGTGGGGGGTGGGGTCGGGGGTGTGGGGGGTGGAGCCGGAGCACTGGGGGGGGAGTGGGGGGGTGGGGTCGGGGACTGGGGGGAGGGGGGTGGGGTCGGGGCATTGGGGGGGGGGTGGGGTCGGGGTGTGGGGGGTGGAGCCGGAGCACTGGGGTGGAGTGGGGGAGTGGGGACGGGGGGGAGTGGGGGAGGGGTCGGGGGACGGGGGGGGTGGGGTCCGGGGGAGTGGGGGGTGGGGTCGGGGGGAGTGGGGGGTGGGGTCGGGGGCTGGGGGGAGTGGGGGGTGGGGTCGGGGCACTAGGGGGGAGTGGGGGGAGCGGTCGGGGCACTAGGGGGGAGTGGGGGGAGGGGTCGGGGCACTGGGGGGGAGTGGGGGGAGGGGTCGGGGCACTGGGGGGGAGTGGGGGGGTGGGGTGGCGTCGGGGGCTGGGGGGAGAGTGGGGGGGGTGGGTTCGGGGCACTGGGGGGTGGGGTCGGGGCACTGGGGGGGAGTGGGGGTTGGCGTCGGGGCACCTGGGGGGAGTGGGGGAGGGGTCGGGGCACCTGGGGGGAGTGGGGGGTGGGTTCGGGGCACCTGGGGGGAGTGGGGGGTGGGTTCGGGGCACTGGGGGTGGGGTCGGGGCACTGGGGGGGAGTGGGGGTTGGCGTCGGGGGGCTGGGGGGAGTGGGGGGGTGGGGTCGGGGCACCTGGGGGGAGTGGGGGGTGGGGTCGGGGCACCTGGGGGGAGTGGGGGGTGGGGTCGGGGCACCTGGGGGGAGTGGGGGAGGGGTCGGGGCCTGGGGGGAGTGGGGGGTGGCGTCGGGGCACCTGGGGGGAGTGGGGGGTGGGGTCGGGGCACCTGGGGGGAGTGGGGGAGGGGTCGGGGCACCTGGGGGGAGTGGGGGGTGGCGTCGGGGGCTGGGGGGAGTGGGGGGTGGGGTCGGGGCACGGCGGGGAGTGGGGGGTGGGGTCGGGGGAGTGGGGGGTGGATTCTGTGCACTTGGGGGAGTCGGGGGGGGTGGGGTCGGTGCACGGAGTGGGGTGAGGTCGGGGCACTGGGAGGGTGGGGTCAGGGCACTGGGGAGTGGGGGGGTGGGGTCGGGGCACTGGGGGGGGAGTGGGGGGTGGGGTCAGGGAACAAGGGGGGTGGGGTCGGGGCACGGGGGGAGTGGGGGGGTGGGGTCGGGGCACGGGGGGAGTGGGGGTTGGGGTCAGGGGACTGGGGGGGGGGGGGGAGTGGGGGTGGGGTCAGTCCTGGGTGAGCGGGGTCAGGGTCTGGGTGTGTACAGACGGTGTCATGGTACGGTCAGGACCGTGAACCAGGGGGAGGTGGTTGGGACAGTAACCCATTCCCCTCTGATCCTGGTCAGTAATTGGGACAGTGTTATATTCCCCTCCGATCCTGGTCAGTAATTGGGACAGTGACCCATTCCTCACCGATCCTGGTCAGTAATTGGGACAGTGACCATTCCTCACCGATCCTGGTCAGTAATTGGGACAGTGTTATATTCCCCTCCGATCCTGGTCAGTAATTGGGACAGTGACCCATTCCTCACCGATCCTGGTCAGTAATTGGGACAGTGACCCATTCCTCACCGATCCTGGTCAGTAATTGGGACAGTGACCCATTCCTCACCGATCCTGGTCAGTAATTGGGACAGTGACCCATTCCTCACCGATCCTGGTCAGTAATTGGGACAGTGTTATATTCCTCACCGATCCTGGTCAGTAATTGGGACAGTGATCCATTCCTCACCGATCCTGGTCAGTAATTGGGACAGTGACCCATTCCTCACCGATCCTGGTCAGTAATTGGGACAGTGACCCATTCCTCACCGATCCTGGTCAGTAATTGGGACAGTGATCCATTCCTCACCGATCCTGGTCAGTAATTGGGACAGTGTTATATTCCTCACCGATCCTGGTCAGTAATTGGGACAGTGACCCATTCCTCACCGATCCTGGTCAGTAATTGGGACAGTGACCCATTCCTCACCGATCCTGGTCAGTAATTGGGACAGTGTTATATTCCTCACCGATCCTGGTCAGTAATTGGGACAGTGATCCATTCCTCACCGATCCTGGTCAGTAATTGGGACAGTGACCCATTCCTCACCGATCCTGGTCAGTAATTGGGACAGTGATCCATTCCTCACCGATCCTGGTCAGTAATTGGGACAGTGTTATATTCCTCACCGATCCTGGTCAGTAATTGGGACAGTAACCCATTCCTCACCGATCCTGGTCAGTAATTGGGACAGTGACCCATTCCTCACCGATCCTGGTCAGTAATTGGGACAGTGACCCATTCCTCACCGATCCTGGTCAGTAATTGGGACAGTGACCCATTCCCCTCCGATCCTGGTCAGTAATTGGGACAGTGACCCATTCCTCACCGATCCTGGTCAGTAATTGGGACAGTGTTATATTCCTCACCGATCCTGGTCAGTAATTGGGACAGTAACCCATTCCTCACCGATCCTGGTCAGTAATTGGGACAGTGTTATATTCCTCACCGATCCTGGTCAGTAATTGGGACAGTAACCCATTCCTCACGATCCTGGTCAGTAATTGGGACAGTGTTATATTCCTCACCGATCCTGGTCAGTAATTGGGACAGTGACCCATTCCCCTCCGATCCTGGTCAGTAATTGGGACAGTGACCCATTCCCCTCCGATCCTGGTCAGTAATTGGGACAGTGACCCATTCCTCACCGATCCTGGTCAGTAATTGGGACAGTGACCCATTCCCCTCCGATCCTGGTCAGTAATTGGGACAGTGTTATATTCCTCACCGATCCTGGTCAGTAATTGGGACAGTGACCCATTCCTCACCGATCCTGGTCAGTAATTGGGACAGTGTTATATTCCTCACCGATCCTGGTCAGTAATTGGGACAGTGACCCATTCCTCACCGATCCTGGTCAGTAATTGGGACAGTGACCCATTCCTCACCGATCCTGGTCAGTAATTGGGACAGTGACCCATTCCTCACCGATCCTGGTCAGTAATTGGGACAGTGACCCATTCCTCACCGATCCTGGTCAGTAATTGGGACAGTGACCCATTCCTCACCGATCCTGGTCAGTAATTGGGACAGTGACCCATTCCTCACCGATCCTGGTCAGTAATTGGGACAGTGACCCATTCCTCACCGATCCTGGTCAGTAATTGGGACAGTGACCCATTCCTCACCGATCCTGGTCAGTAATTGGGACAGTGACCCATTCCTCACCGATCCTGGTCAGTAATTGGGACAGTGACCCATTCCTCACCGATCCTGGTCAGTAATTGGGACAGTGACCCATTCCTCACCGATCCTGGTCAGTAATTGGGACAGTGACCCATTCCTCACCGATCCTGGTCAGTAATTGGGACAGTGACCCATTCCTCACCGATCCTGGTCAGTAATTGGGACAGTGACCCATTCCTCACCGATCCTGGTCAGTAATTGGGACAGTGTTATATTCCTCACCGATCCTGGTCAGTAATTGGGACAGTGACCCATTCCTCACCGATCCTGGTCAGTAATTGGGACAGTGACCCATTCCTCACCGATCCTGGTCAGTAATTGGGACAGTGTTATATTCCTCACCGATCCTGGTCAGTAATTGGGACAGTGACCCATTCCTCACCGATCCTGGTCAGTAATTGGGACAGTGACCCATTCCTCACCGATCCTGGTCAGTAATTGGGACAGTGACCCATTCCTCACCGATCCTGGTCAGTAATTGGGACAGTGTTATATTCCTCACCGATCCTGGTCAGTAATTGGGACAGTGTTATATTCCTCACCGATCCTGGTCAGTAATTGGGACAGTGATCCATTCCTCACCGATCCTGGTCAGTAATTGGGACAGTGACCCATTCCTCACCGATCCTGGTCAGTAATTGGGACAGTGATCCATTCCTCACCGATCCTGGTCAGTAATTGGGACAGTGACCCATTCCTCACCGATCCTGGTCAGTAATTGGGACAGTAACCCATTCCTCACCGATCCTGGTCAGTAATTGGGACAGTGACCCATTCCTCACCGATCCTGGTCAGTAATTGGGACAGTGACCCATTCCTCACCGATCCTGGTCAGTAATTGGGACAGTGACCCATTCCTCACCGATCCTGGTCAGTAATTGGGACAGTGACCCATTCCCCTCCGATCCTGGTCAGTAATTGGGACAGTGTTATATTCCTCACCGATCCTGGTCAGTAATTGGGACAGTGTTATATTCCTCACCGATCCTGGTCAGTAATTGGGACAGTGTTATATTCCTCACCGATCCTGGTCAGTAATTGGGACAGTGATCCATTCCTCACCGATCCTGGTCAGTAATTGGGACAGTGACCCATTCCTCACCGATCCTGGTCAGTAATTGGGACAGTGATCCATTCCTCACCGATCCTGGTCAGTAATTGGGACAGTGACCCATTCCTCACCGATCCTGGTCAGTAATTGGGACAGTAACCCATTCCTCACCGATCCTGGTCAGTAATTGGGACAGTGTTATATTCCTCACCGATCCTGGTCAGTAATTGGGACAGTGACCCATTCCTCACCGATCCTGGTCAGTAATTGGGACAGTGACCCATTCCCCTCCGATCCTGGTCAGTAATTGGGACAGTGACCCATTCCTCACCGATCCTGGTCAGTAATTGGGACAGTGACCCATTCCCCTCCGATCCTGGTCAGTAATTGGGACAGTGTTTTATTCCTCACCGATCCTGGTCAGTAATTGGGACAGTGACCCATTCCTCACCGATCCTGGTCAGTAATTGGGACAGTGTTATATTCCTCACCGATCCTGGTCAGTAATTGGGACAGTGACCCATTCCTCACCGATCCTGGTCAGTAATTGGGACAGTGACCCATTCCTCACCGATCCTGGTCAGTAATTGGGACAGTGACCCATTCCTCACCGATCCTGGTCAGTAATTGGGACAGTGATCCATTCCTCACCGATCCTGGTCAGTAATTGGGACAGTGACCCATTCCTCACCGATCCTGGTCAGTAATTGGGACAGTAACCCATTCCTCACCGATCCTGGTCAGTAATTGGGACAGTGACCCATTCCTCACCGATCCTGGTCAGTAATTGGGACAGTGACCCATTCCTCACCGATCCTGGTCAGTAATTGGGACAGTGACCCATTCCTCACCGATCCTGGTCAGTAATTGGGACAGTGACCCATTCCCCTCCGATCCTGGTCAGTAATTGGGACAGTGTTATATTCCTCACCGATCCTGGTCAGTAATTGGGACAGTGTTATATTCCTCACCGATCCTGGTCAGTAATTGGGACAGTGTTATATTCCTCACCGATCCTGGTCAGTAATTGGGACAGTGATCCATTCCTCACCGATCCTGGTCAGTAATTGGGACAGTGACCCATTCCTCACCGATCCTGGTCAGTAATTGGGACAGTGATCCATTCCTCACCGATCCTGGTCAGTAA
The DNA here is from genome assembly GCF_020745735.1 of Hemiscyllium ocellatum. Classification (NCBI taxonomy): domain Eukaryota; kingdom Metazoa; phylum Chordata; class Chondrichthyes; order Orectolobiformes; family Hemiscylliidae; genus Hemiscyllium; species Hemiscyllium ocellatum. Next base: position 313,410 of record NW_026869102.1, on the reverse strand, counting down.
TTGGGACAGTGACCCATTCCTCACCGATCCTGGTCAGTAATTGGGACAGTGTTATATTCCTCACCGATCCTGGTCAGTAATTGGGACAGTGACCCATTCCTCACCGATCCTGGTCAGTAATTGGGACAGTGACCCATTCCCCTCCGATCCTGGTCAGTAATTGGGACAGTGACCCATTCCTCACCGATCCTGGTCAGTAATTGGGACAGTGACCCATTCCCCTCCGATCCTGGTCAGTAATTGGGACAGTGTTTTATTCCTCACCGATCCTGGTCAGTAATTGGGACAGTGACCCATTCCTCACCGATCCTGGTCAGTAATTGGGACAGTGTTATATTCCTCACCGATCCTGGTCAGTAATTGGGACAGTGACCCATTCCTCACCGATCCTGGTCAGTAATTGGGACAGTGACCCATTCCTCACCGATCCTGGTCAGTAATTGGGACAGTGACCCATTCCTCACCGATCCTGGTCAGTAATTGGGACAGTGACCCATTCCTCACCGATCCTGGTCAGTAATTGGGACAGTGACCCATTCCTCACCGATCCTGGTCAGTAATTGGGACAGTGACCCATTCCTCACCGATCTTGGTCAGTAATTGGGACAGTGACCCATTCCTCACCGATCCTGGTCAGTAATTGGGACAGTGACCCATTCCTCACCGATCCTGGTCAGTAATTGGGACAGTGACCCATTCCTCACCGATCCTGGTCAGTAATTGGGACAGTGACCCATTCCTCACCGATCCTGGTCAGTAATTGGGACAGTGACCCATTCCTCACCGATCCTGGTCAGTAATTGGGACAGTGACCCATTCCTCACCGATCCTGGTCAGTAATTGGGACAGTGATCCATTCCTCACCGATCCTGGTCAGTAATTGGGACAGTGTTATATTCCTCACCGATCCTGGTCAGTAATTGGGACAGTGACCCATTCCTCACCGATCCTGGTCAGTAATTGGGACAGTGACCCATTCCTCACCGATCCTGGTCAGTAATTGGGACAGTGACCCATTCCTCACCGATCCTGGTCAGTAATTGGGACAGTGTTATATTCCTCACCGATCCTGGTCAGTAATTGGGACAGTGTTATATTCCTCACCGATCCTGGTCAGTAATTGGGACAGTGATCCATTCCTCACCGATCCTGGTCAGTAATTGGGACAGTGACCCATTCCTCACCGATCCTGGTCAGTAATTGGGACAGTGATCCATTCCTCACCGATCCTGGTCAGTAATTGGGACAGTGACCCATTCCTCACCGATCCTGGTCAGTAATTGGGACAGTGACCCATTCCTCACCGATCCTGGTCAGTAATTGGGACAGTGACCCATTCCTCACCGATCCTGGTCAGTAATTGGGACAGTGACCCATTCCTCACCGATCCTGGTCAGTAATTGGGACAGTGACCCATTCCTCACCGATCCTGGTCAGTAATTGGGACAGTGACCCATTCCTCACCGATCCTGGTCAGTAATTGGGACAGTGACCCATTCCTCACCGATCCTGGTCAGTAATTGGGACAGTGACCCATTCCTCACCGATCCTGGTCAGTAATTGGGACAGTGACCCATTCCTCACCGATCCTGGTCAGTAATTGGGACAGTGACCCATTCCTCACCGATCCTGGTCAGTAATTGGGACAGTGACCCATTCCCCTCCGATCCTGGTCAGTAATTGGGACAGTGTTATATTCCTCACCGATCCTGGTCAGTAATTGGGACAGTGTTATATTCCTCACCGATCCTGGTCAGTAATTGGGACAGTGATCCATTCCTCACCGATCCTGGTCAGTAATTGGGACAGTGACCCATTCCTCACCGATCTTGGTCAGTAATTGGGACAGTGACCCATTCCTCACCGATCCTGGTCAGTAATTGGGACAGTGATCCATTCCTCACCGATCCTGGTCAGTAATTGGGACAGTGTTATATTCCTCACCGATCCTGGTCAGTAATTGGGACAGTAACCCATTCCTCACCGATCCTGGTCAGTAATTGGGACAGTGACCCATTCCTCACCGATCCTGGTCAGTAATTGGGACAGTGACCCATTCCTCACCGATCCTGGTCAGTAATTGGGACAGTGACCCATTCCTCACCGATCCTGGTCAGTAATTGGGACAGTGACCCATTCCCCTCCGATCCTGGTCAGTAATTGGGACAGTGACCCATTCCTCACCGATCCTGGTCAGTAATTGGGACAGTGTTATATTCCTCACCGATCCTGGTCAGTAATTGGGACAGTGACCCATTCCTCACCGATCCTGGTCAGTAATTGGGACAGTGTTATATTCCTCACCGATCCTGGTCAGTAATTGGGACAGTGACCCATTCCTCACCGATCCTGGTCAGTAATTGGGACAGTGACCCATTCCCCTCCGATCCTGGTCAGTAATTGGGACAGTGACCCATTCCTCACCGATCCTGGTCAGTAATTGGGACAGTGACCCATTCCCCTCCGATCCTGGTCAGTAATTGGGACAGTGTTATATTCCTCACCGATCCTGGTCAGTAATTGGGACAGTGACCAATTCCTCACCGATCCTGGTCAGTAATTGGGACAGTGTTATATTCCTCACCGATCCTGGTCAGTAATTGGGACAGTGACCCATTCCTCACCGATCCTGGTCAGTAATTGGGACAGTGACCCATTCCTCACCGATCCTGGTCAGTAATTGGGACAGTGACCCATTCCTCACCGATCCTGGTCAGTAATTGGGACAGTGACCCATTCCTCACCGATCCTGGTCAGTAATTGGGACAGTGACCCATTCCTCACCGATCCTGGTCAGTAATTGGGACAGTGACCCATTCCTCACCGATCCTGGTCAGTAATTGGGACAGTGACCCATTCCTCACCGATCCTGGTCAGTAATTGGGACAGTGACCCATTCCTCACCGATCCTGGTCAGTAATTGGGACAGTGACCCATTCCTCACCGATCCTGGTCAGTAATTGGGACAGTGTTATATTCCTCACCGATCCTGGTCAGTAATTGGGACAGTGTTATATTCCTCACCGATCCTGGTCAGTAATTGGGACAGTGACCCATTCCTCACCGATCCTGGTCAGTAATTGGGACAGTGACCCATTCCTCACCGATCCTGGTCAGTAATTGGGACAGTGTTATATTCCTCACCGATCCTGGTCAGTAATTGGGACAGTGACCCATTCCTCACCGATCCTGGTCAGTAATTGGGACAGTGACCCATTCCTCACCGATCCTGGTCAGTAATTGGGACAGTGACCCATTCCTCACCGATCCTGGTCAGTAATTGGGACAGTGATCCATTCCTCACCGATCCTGGTCAGTAATTGGGACAGTGTTATATTCCTCACCAATCCTGGTCAGTAATTGGGACAGTGACCCATTCCTCACCGATCCTGGTCAGTAATTGGGACAGTGTTATATTCCTCACCGATCCTGGTCAGTAATTGGGACAGTGTTATATTCCTCACCGATCCTGGTCAGTAATTGGGACAGTGTTATATTCCTCACCGATCCTGGTCAGTAATTGGGACAGTGATCCATTCCTCACCGATCCTGGTCAGTAATTGGGACAGTGACCCATTCCTCACCGATCCTGGTCAGTAATTGGGACAGTGATCCATTCCTCACCGATCCTGGTCAGTAATTGGGACAGTGACCCATTCCTCACCGATCCTGGTCAGTAATTGGGACAGTAACCCATTCCTCACCGATCCTGGTCAGTAATTGGGACAGTGACCCATTCCTCACCGATCCTGGTCAGTAATTGGGACAGTGACCCATTCCTCACCGATCCTGGTCAGTAATTGGGACAGTGACCCATTCCTCACCGATCCTGGTCAGTAATTGGGACAGTGACCCATTCCCCTCCGATCCTGGTCAGTAATTGGGACAGTGACCCATTCCCCTCCGATCCTGGTCAGTAATTGGGACAGTGTTATATTCCTCACCGATCCTGGTCAGTAATTGGGACAGTGACCCATTCCTCACCGATCCTGGTCAGTAATTGGGACAGTGTTATATTCCTCACCGATCCTGGTCAGTAATTGGGACAGTGTTATATTCCTCACCGATCCTGGTCAGTAATTGGGACAGTGACCCATTCCTCACCGATCCTGGTCAGTAATTGGGACAGTGACCCATTCCTCACCGATCCTGGTCAGTAATTGGGACAGTGACCCATTCCTCACCGATCCTGGTCAGTAATTGGGACAGTGACCCATTCCTCACCGATCCTGGTCAGTAATTGGGACAGTGACCCATTCCTCACTGATCCTGGTCAGTAATTGGGACAGTGTTATATTCCTCACCGATCCTGGTCAGTAATTGGGACAGTGACCCATTCCTCACCGATCCTGGTCAGTAATTGGGACAGTGTTATATTCCTCACCGATCCTGGTCAGTAATTGGGACAGTGATCCATTCCTCACCGATCCTGGTCAGTAATTGGGACAGTGATCCATTCCTCACCGATCCTGGTCAGTAATTGGGACAGTGACCCATCCCTCACCGATCCTGGTCAGTAATTGGGACAGTGATCCATTCCTCTCTGATCGTGGTCAGTGATTCTCCTGCTGTTCCCTCTCAGGAAGAGAAGTCCCCAGCTCGGAGGTTCTGCGTCTCCTTCACCATCCTCACTGACCCTGCAGCCCACCTTGGCATATCCGCACTCTCAAACTCCAACTCCAACTCAGTCTCCGTACCTCAGCTCGGTGAGTGGATCTCGGTGCTTGTGTGGCAGGTGATGGGGGTAACAGGCTGGGGCTGAGTTAGGGATGAGCCATCGTATTGGTAGGGCTTGTGTTGGTCTCGGATCGGTTCCAGGGACTACCATCTTGCTGTGTTTGTCAGAGAGATGTCTGACCTCCAACAACCGGACCCATTTCCCAATGTGTCAAGGATGACTCCAACCAGTGCAGAGTTTGTCCCTCGCCCCACCCTCCCCCCGATACCCACTGATTCCAGTTTTCCCAGGGCTCCTTGATGCTACAGTCAGTCAAGTGCTACCTCGATGTCCAGGGATATCCTGCCCCTGTTTCCCTCTGGAATTCAGCTCGTTTGTCCATGTTTGAACCAAGGTTGTCATTAAATCAGGTGCTGAGTGACCTTGGGGAAACCCAAACTGGGCGTCGCTGAACAGGTCATTGCTGAGCATGGACTTGCTTTAGATTAGATCAGATTCACTACAGTGTGGAAACAGGCCCTTCAGCCCAACAGGTCTACACCAACCCTCTGGAGAGCAACCCACCCAGACCCATTCCCCTACATTAACTCCTGACTAATGCACCTAACGCTACGGGCAATTTATCATGGCCGATCCACCCTAACCTGCACATCTTTGGACTGTGGGAGGAAACCGGAGCACCCAGAGGAAACCCACGCAGACACGGGGAAACTGTGCAAACCCCACACAGACAGTTGCCTGAGGTGGGAATCGAACCCACTGTGCCGCCCTGATGATCGATGGGACAGTAATTGGCCAGGTTGGGTTTGTCATGTTTTTTTTTTATGTACAGAACATACCTGGGCACTTTTCCACATTGTCGAGTAGACGCCGGTGTTGTAACTGTACTGGAAGAGCTTGACTCTGGGAAGCTGCACGTTCTGGAACACAAGCCTTCAGTCCTATTGCTGGAATGTTGTCAGGGCCCATAGCCTTTGCAGTATCCAGCCCTTTCACAGTATCATGTGGAGTGAATCAAGTTGGCTGAGAACTGTGATGGTGGGGCCCACGGGATGACGCTGAGATGGATTGGCCACTTCAGGTTAACGTTGTGATGGTCTCTTCCATGTTGGGGTGGGGGCAGTTCCAAAATAACAGCTTATTTTTAAGGTGAGAGGAGAAAGTTTTAAAAAGGGCAATGTTTTTATACAGCGGGTGATACGTGTGTGGAACGACTTGCCAGAGGAAGTGGTCAAGTCACCGTGTTTAAAAGGGTGTATGAATAAGAAACACGTGGAAGGATGTGGGTCAAGCGCAGGACAAGTTGTTTGGTTCGGATATGGTCTGTGTGGACTACTTAGACCAAAGGCATCAAGATCAAAGAGTGGTGCTGGAAAAGCACAGCTGGTCAGGCAGCATCCGAGGAGCAGGAGAGTCAGCGCTCACATTCCTGATGAAGAGTTTATGCTCGAAATGTCGACTCTCCTGCTCTCTCGGATGCTGCCTGACTGGCTGTGCTTTTCCAGCACCACACGTTTTGACTTTAATCTCTGGCATCTTCAGTTTTCATTTCCTCCCTATTTAGACCCAAGGGTCTGCTTCCCTGCTGCATGACTCCCGTAACTCGAGGATGGGCTATTTGTGGAGCCACCTCCTGCTGGGAGTTGTTTAATTGTCCACCACCATTCACCGGATGTGGCAGGACTGCAGAGCTTAGATCTGATCGGTTTGTTAAGGGATCACTGGTCACTGTATACTACTGGCATGAGTGGTCCTGATTGATAGCTTCGGGAAGGCATGATGGCTCAGGGGGTTAGCATTACTGCCTCTCAGCGCCAGGGACCTGGGTTCGATTCCACCCTGGGTAACTGTCTGTGTGGAATTTGCACATTCTTCCCATGTCTATGTGGGATTTCCTTCGGGTGCTCCGGTTTCATCCCACAGTCTAAAGATGTTTGGGCTAGGTGGATTGGCCGTGGGAAATTTCTCCACAATGTCCAGGGATATGCAGGTTGGGGTGGATTGGCCGTGGGAAATGCAGAGTTACATGGATAGGGTAGGGGGATGGAATACTCTTTGGAAAGTTGGAGTGGACTCGATGGGCTGAATGGCCTGCTTTCACACCGTAGGGATTGTATGACTCACCAGGTTGACACCTCATCTTTAGGTCTGGCTGCTGCTGCTGCTGCTGCTGCTGCTGGGATCCCCTCCTGCACTCTCCATTGAACCAGGGCTGAGCCCCTGGTAACGGTTTAGTGGAGGATATGCCAGGCCATGAGGTTGTAGACTGTGCTGGAGAACAGTGCTGCTGCTGTTAATGGCCCACAGCGCCTCATGGGTGCTAGTTCTGTTTGAAGCCTGTCCCATTTAGCGCGGTGATAGTGACACACAACATGATGGAGATTATTCTCAGTGTGAAAGTGGGATTTTTGTATCCACAAGGACTGTGCGGGTGGTTACTCTTACCGATACTGTCAGGGACAGATACATCTGCAGCCGGCAGAGAATGTTTTCCCTCTTGTTGGTTCCCTCACCACCTGCCGCAGACCCAGTCGAGCAGCTCCGTCCTTTAGGACCCGACCAGCTCCATCAGTAATTGAAATCCCCCACCCAGAGCACATTCTGTGCCCTTAATTGTTAAGTTCTTTTACTCATGAGGTTCTTACACACACGATGCAACTGCAACACACCAATTTCTGTGAAAAAGCAACAAAATTTATTAAACACACGACAGTACAGGTTTTCTGGGGGATCCTTTAGCGCACACCTCGCAGAGTTTACAGGGTCATGGCATAAAGCCCTCTCAACAAAGGAAACAGTTTACGTTTATAAAAGCTTGGACAAGCAAGGTGACACCCCCCCTCCCTGTAACCCCCCACCCCACACACACACACACACACACACATATATATATATATATATATAATACACGCACACATGTCCCACCCCGGACCCTGGCGTGGGAGGTTGAGTCAAAGTGAGGCACATCCCCTTTATACGGGTCAGTTGGCAATGCTAACAGATACACTGGCCAGTCCCCCACAGTCACATACCACTGAAGACAACCCCCAGTTACTCTCAGTCACACATTACCCCAGGGACAATGGCAGAATGAGCTCATCCTCAGAGATAATGTCAATGCTAATGCCCTAATCCTAGGGCTTAGTTTCTTTCCCCGAGACAATACAGGCACAACATACTTCAGGCCAGGAGGCATTTCTCAATCAAGGAGATTGAATTGATAGTTTAACTTGACAATAGCAGGGAAGTCATGTCTAAATGAAAGGTAAATTACAATGGATAATCATCACATTCTTTTGTGGCTTTTGTCTCCACCCAAAGACAGCGCAGTTTAACCCTTTAATATGACATTAATGTCGTATAATTTAATCTTTTAACATTACATTACTATCCTCAGTGCTTCCTCTAGGTGTTGTTCAACGTGGGGTACCATTGATCTAGCGGCAGAGGGAGGACGGTGTCTGGTTATCAGCGGCAGAGGGAGGACGGTGTCTGGTTATCAGCGGCAGAGGGAGGACGGTGTGGGGTTATCAGCGGCAGAGGGAGGACGGTGTGGGGTTATCAGCGGCAGAGGGAGGACGGTGTGGGGTTAGCAGCGGCAGAGGGAGGACGGTGTCTGGTTATCAGCGGTAGAGGGAGGACGGTGTGGGGTTATCAGCGGCAGAGGGAGGACGGTGTGGGGTTATCAGCGGCAGAGGGAGGACGGTGTGGGGTTATCAGCGGCAGAGGGAGGACGGTGTCTGGTTATCAGCGGCAGAGGGAGGACGGTGTGGGGTTATCAGCGGCAGAGGGAGGACGGTGTGGGGTTATCAGCGGCAGAGGGAGGACGGTGTGGGGTTATCAGCGGCAGAGGGAGGACGGTGTGGGGTTATCAGCGGCAGAGGGAGGACGGTGTGGGGTTATCAGCGGCAGAGGGAGGACGGTGTGGGGTTATCAGCGGCAGAGGGAGGACGGTGTGGGGTTATCAGCGGCAGAGGGAGGACGGTGTCTGGTTATCAGCGGCAGAAGGAGGACGGTGTGGGATTATCAGCGGCAGAGGGAGGACGGTGTCTGGTTATCAGCGGCAGAGGGAGGACGGTGTGGGATTATCAGCAGCAGAGGGAGGACGGTGTGGGGATATCAGCGGCAGAGGGAGGACGGTGTCTGGTTATCAGCGGCAGAGGGAGGACGGTGTCTGGTTATCAGCGGCAGAGGGAGGACGGTGTGGGGTTATCAGCAGCAGAGGGAGGACGGTGTGGGGTTATCAGCGGCAGAGGGAGGACGGTGTCTGGTTATCAGCAGCAGAGGGAGGACGGTGTGGGGTTATCAGCGGCAGAGGGAGGACGGTGTGGGGTTATCAGCGGCAGAGGGAGGACGGTGTGGGGTTATCAGCGGCAGAGGGAGGACGGTGTGGGGTTATCAGCGGCAGAGGGAGGACGGTGTGGGGTTATCAGCGGCAGAGGGAGGACGGTGTGGGATTATCAGCAGCAGAGGGAGGACGGTGTCTGGTTATCAGCGGCAGAGGGAGGACGGTGTGGGATTATCAGCAGCAGAGGGAGGACGGTGTGGGGATATCAGCGGCAGAGGGAGGACGGTGTGGGGTTATCAGCGGCAGAGGGAGGACGGTGTCTGGTTATCAGCGGCAGAGGGTGGACGGTGTCTGGTTATCAGCGGCAGAGGGTGGACGGTGTGGGATTATCAGCGGCAGAGGGAGGACGGTGTGGGGTTATCAGCGGCAGAGGGAGGACGGTGTGGGGTTATCAGCGGCAGAGGGAGGACGGTGTGGGGTTATCAGCGGCAGAGGGAGGACGGTGTGGGGTTATGAGCAGCAGAGGGTGGACGGTGTGGGGTTATCAGCGGCAGAGGGAGGACGGTGTGGGGTTAGCAGCAGCAGAGGGAGGACTGTGTCTGGTTATCAGCGGCAGAGGGAGGACGTTGTGGGGTTATCAGCGGCAGAGGGAGGACGGTGACTGGTTATCAGCGGCAGAGGGAGGACGGTGTCTGGTTATCAGCGGCAGAGGGAGGACGGTGTCTGGTTATCAGCGGCAGAGGGAGGACGGTGTGGGGTTATCAGCGGCAGAGGGTGGACGGTGTGGGGTTATCAGCGGCAGAGGGAGGACGGTGTGGGGTTATCAGCGGCAGAGGGAGGACGGTGCCTGTTTATCAGCGGCAGAGGGTGGACGGTGTGGGGTTATCAGCGGCAGAGGGAGGACGGTGTGGGGTTATCAGCGGCAGAGGGAGGACGGTGTGGGGTTATCAGCGGCAGAGGGAGGACGGTGTGGGGTTATCAGCGGCAGAGGGAGGACTGTGTCTGGTTATCAGCGGCAGAGGGAGGACGGTGTGGGGTTATCAGCGGCAGAGGGAGGACGGTGTCTGGTTATCAGCGGCAGAGGGAGGACGGTGTGGGGTTATCAGCCGCAGAGGGAGGACGGTGTCTGGTTATCAGCGGCAGAGGGAGGACGGTGTGGGTTATCAGCGGCAGAGGGAGGACGGTGTGGGGTTATCAGCGGCAGAGGGAGGACGGTGTCTGGTTATCAGCGGCAGAGGGTGGACGGTGTGTGGTTATCAGCGGCAGAGGGAGGACGGTGTGGGGTTATCAACCGCAGAGGGTGGACGGTGTGGGGTTATCAGCGGCAGAGGGTGGACGGTGTGGGGTTATCAGCGGCAGAGGGTGGACGGTGTGGGGTTATCAGCGGCAGAGGGTGGACGGTGTGGGGTTATCAGCGGCAGAGGGAGGACGGTGTGGGGTTATCAGCGGCAGAGGGAGGACGGTGTCTGGTTATCAGCGGCAGAGGGAGGACGGTGTGGGGTTATCAGCGGCAGAGGGAGGACGGTGTGGGGTTATCAGCGGCAGAGGGAGGACGGTGTGGGGTTATCAGCGGCAGAGGGAGGACGGTGTGGGGTTAGCAGCAGCAGAGGGAGGACGGTGTGGGGTTATCAGCGGCAGAGGGAGGACGGTGTGGGGTTATCAGCAGCAGAGGGAGGACGGTGTGGGGTTAGCAGTAGAGGGAGGACGGTGTCTGGTTATCGGCGGCAGAGGGAGGACGGTGTGGGGTTATCAGCGGCAGAGGGAGGACGGTGTCTGGTTATCAGCGGCAGAGGGTGGACGGTGTGGGGTTATCAGCGGCAGAGGGTGGACGGTGTGGGGTTATCAGCGGCAGAGGGAGGACGGTGTGGGGTTATCAGCGGCAGAGGGAGGACGGTGTGGGGTTATCAGCGGCAGAGGGAGGACGGTGTCTTGTTATCAGCGGCAGAGGGAGGACGGTGTGGGGTTATCAGCGGCAGAGGGAAGACGGTGTGGGGTTATCAGCGGCAGAGGGAAGACGGTGTCTGGTTATCAGCAGCAGAGGGAGGACGGTGTGGGGTTATCAGCCGCAGACGGAGGACGGTGTCTGGTTATCAGCGGCAGAGGGTGGACGGTGTGGGGTTATCAGCAGCAGAGGGTGGACGGTGTGGGGTTATCAGCGGCAGAGGGAGGACGGTGTGGGGTTATCAGCGGCAGAGGGAGGACGGTGTGGGGTTATCAGCGGCAGAGGGAGGACGGTGTCTTGTTATCAGCGGCAGAGGGAGGACGGTGTGGGGTTATCAGCGGCAGAGGGAAGACGGTGTGGGGTTATCAGCGGCAGAGGGAAGACGGTGTCTGGTTATCAGCAGCAGAGGGAGGACGGTGTGGGGTTATCAGCCGCAGACGGAGGACGGTGTCTGGTTATCGGCGGCAGAGGGAGGACGGTGTGGGGTTATCAGCGGCAGAGGGAGGACGGTGTCTGGTTATCAGCGGCAGAGGGAGGACGGTGTGGGGTTATCGGCGGCAGAGGGAGGACGGTGTGGGGTTATCGGCGGCAGAGGGAGGACGGTGTCTGGTTATCAGCGGCAGAGGGTGGACGGTGTCTGGTTATCAGCGGCAGAGGGAGGACGGTGTGGGGTTATCAGCGGCAGAGGGAGGACGGTGTGGGGTTATCAGCGGCAGAGAGAGGACGGTGTGGGGTTATCAGCGGCAGAGGGAGGACGGTGTGGGGTTATCAGCGGCAGAGGGAGGACGGTGTGGGGTTATCAGCGGCAGAGGGAGGACGGTGTGGGGTTATCAGCGGCAGAGGGAGGACGGTGTGGGGTTATCAGCGGCAGAGGGAGGACGGTGTGGGGTTATCAACCGCAGAGGGTGGACGGTGTGGGGTTATCAGCGGCAGAGGGTGGACGGTGTGGGGTTATCAGCGGCAGAGGGAGGACGGTGTGGGGTTATCAGCGGCAGAGGGAAGACGGTGTGGGGTTATCAGCGGCAGAGGGAGGACGGTGTGGGGATATCAGCGGCAGAGGGAGGACGGTGTGGGGTTATCAGCGGCAGAGGGAGGACGGTGTGGGGTTATCAGCGGCAGAGGGAGGACGGTGTGGGGTTATCAGCGGCAGAGGGAGGACGGTGTGGGGTTATCAGCGGCAGAGGGAGGACGGTGTCTGGTTATCAGCGGCAGAGGGTGGACGGTGTGTGGTTATCAGCGGCAGAGGGAGGACGGTGTGGGATTATCAGCGGCAGAGGGAGGGCGGTGTGGGGTTATCAGCGGCAGAGGGAGGACGGTGTGGGGTTATCAGCGGCAGAGGGAGGACGGTGTGGGGTTATCAGCGGCAGAGGGAGGACGGTGTCTGGTTATCAGCGGCAGAGGGTGGACGGTGTGTGGTTATCAGCGGCAGAGGGAGGACGGTGTGGGATTATCAGCAGCAGAGGGAGGGCGGTGTGGGGTTATCAGCGGCAGAGGGAGGACGGTGTGGGGTTAGCAGCGGCAGAGGGTGGACGGTGTGGGGTTATCAGCGGCAGAGGGTGGATGGTGTCGGGTTATCAGCGGCAGAGGGAGGACGGTGTGGGGTTAGCAGTAGAGGGAGGACGGTGTCTGGTTATCGGCGGCAGAGGGAGGACGGTGTGGGGTTATCAGCGGCAGAGGGAGGACGGTGTGGGGTTATCAGCGGCAGAGGGAGGACGGTGTGGGGTTATCAGCGGCAGAGGGAGGACGGTGTCTGGTTATCAGCGGCAGAGGGAGGACGGTGTGGGGTTATCAGCGGCAGAGGGAGGACGGTGTGGGGTTATCAGCGGCAGAGGGAGGACGGTGTGGGGTTATCAGCAGCAGAGGGAGGACGGTGTGGGGTTATCAGCGGCAGAGGGAGGACGGTGTGGGGTTATCAGCGGCAGAGGGAGGACGGTGTGGGGTTAGCAGCGGCAGAGGGAGGACGGTGTGGGGTTATCAGCGGCAGAGGGTGGACGGTGTGGGGTTATCAGCGGCAGAGGGTGGACGGTGTGGGGTTATCAGCGGCAGAGGGTGGACGGTGTGGGGTTATCAGCGGCAGAGGGTGGACGGTGTGGGGTTATCAGCGGCAGAGGGTGGACGGTGTCTGGTTATCGGCGGCAGAGGGAGGACGGTGTGGGGTTATCAGCGGCAGAGGGAGGACGGTGTGGGGTTATCAGCGGCAGAGGGAGGACGGTGTGGGGTTATCAGCGGCAGAGGGAGGACGGTGTGGGGTTATCAGCGGCAGAGGGAGGACGGTGTCTGGTTATCAGCGGCAGAGGGAGGACGGTGTGGGGTTATCGGCAGCAGAGGGAGGACGGTGTGGGGTTATCGGCGGCAGAGGGAGGACGGTGTGGGGTTATCGGCGGCAGAGGGAGGACGGTGTCTGGTTATCGGCGGCAGAGGGAGGACGGTGTGGGGTTATCGGCGGCAGAGGGAGGACGGTGTGGGGTTATCGGCGGCAGAGGGAGGGCGGTGTGGGGTTATCGGCGGCAGAGGGAGGACGGTGTGGGGTTATCGGCGGCAGAGGGAGGACGGTGTGGGGTTATCGGCGGCAGAGGGAGGACGGTGTGGGGTTATCGGCGGCAGAGGGAGGACGGTGTGGGGTTATCGGCGGCAGTGGGAGGACGGTGTGGGGTTATCGGCGGCAGAGGGAGGACGGTGTGGGGTTATCAGCGGCAGAGGGAGGACGGTGTCTGGTTATCAGCGGCAGAGGGTGGACGGTGTGTGGTTATCAGCGGCAGAGGGAGGACGGTGTGGGATAATCAGCGGCAGAGGGAGGGCGGTATGGGGCTATCAGCGGCAGAGGGAGGACGGTGTGGGGTTAGCAGCGGCAGAGGGTGGACGGTGTGGGGTTATCAGCGGCAGAGGGAGGACGGTGTGGGGTTAGCAGTAGAGGGAGGACGGTGTCTGGTTATCGGCGGCAGAGGGTGGACGGTGTGGGGTTATCAGCGGCAGAGTGTGGACGGTGTGGGGTTATCAGCGGCAGAGGGAGGACGGTGTGGGGTTAGCAGTAGAGGGAGGACGGTGTCTGGTTATCGCGGCAGAGGGAGGACGGTGTGGGGTTATCAGCGGCAGAGGGAGGACGGTGTGGGGTTATCAGCGGCAGAGGGAGGACGGTGTGGGGTTATCAGCGGCAGAGGGAGGACGGTGTGGGGTTATCAGCGGCAGAGGGAGGACGGTGTGGGGTTATCAGCGGCAGAGGGAGGACGGTGTGGGGTTATCAGCGGCAGAGGGAGGACGGTGTCTGGTTATCAGCGGCAGAGGGTGGACGGTGTGTGGTTATCAGCGGCAGAGGGAGGACGATGTGGGATTATCAGCGGCAGAGGGAGGACGATGTGGGATTATCAGCAGCAGAGGGAGGACGGTGTGGGGTTATCAGCGGCAGAGGGAGGACGGTGTGGGGTTATCAGCAGCAGAGGGAGGACGGTGTGGGGTTAGCAGTAGAGGGAGGACGGTGTCTGGTTATCGGCGGCAGAGGGAGGACGGTGTGGGGTTATCGGCGGCAGAGGGAGGACGGTGTGGGGTTATCGGCGGCAGAGGGAGGACGGTGTGGGGTTATCAGCAGCAGAGGGAGGACGGTGTGGGGTTATCAGCGGCAGAGGGAGGACGGTGTGGGGTTATCAGCAGCAGAGGGAGGACGGTGTGGGGTTAGCAGTAGAGGGAGGACGGTGTCTGGTTATCGGCGGCAGAGGGAGGACGGTGTGGGGTTATCGGCGGCAGAGGGAGGACGGTGTGGGGTTATCGGCGGCAGAGGGAGGACGGTGTGGGGTTATCGGCGGCAGTGGGAGGACGGTGTGGGGTTATCGGCGGCAGAGGGAGGACGGTGTGGGGTTATCGGCGGCAGAGGGAGGACGGTGTCTGGTTATCGGCGGCAGAGGGAGGGCGGTGTGGGGTTATCGGCGGCAGAGGGAGGACGGTGTGGGGTTATCGGCGGCAGAGGGAGGACGGTGTCTGGTTATCGGCGGCAGAGGGAGGGCGGTGTGGGGTTATCGGCGGCAGAGGGAGGGCGGTGTGGGGTTATCGGCGGCAGAGGGAGGACGGTGTGGGGTTATCGGCGGCAGAGGGAGGACGGTGTGTGGTTATCGGCGGCAGAGGAAGGACGGTGTGGGGTTATCGGCGGCAGAGGGAGGACGGTGTCTGGTTATCAGCGGCAGAGGGTGGACGGTGTGGGGTTATCAGCGGCAGAGGGAGGACGATGTGCGATTATCAGCGGCAGAGGGAGGACGGTGTGGGGTTATCAGCGGCAGAGGGAGGACGGTGTGGGGTTAGCAGCGGCAGAGGGTGGACGGTGTGGGGTTATCAGCGGCAGAGGGAGGACGGTGTGGGGTTATCAGCAGCAGAGGGAGGACGGTGTGGGGTTAGCAGTAGAGGGAGGACGGTGTCTGGTTATCGGCGGCAGAGGGAGGACGGTGTGGGGTTATCGGCGGCAGAGGGAGGACGGTGTGGGGTTATCGGCGGCAGAGGGAGGACGGTGTGGGGTTATCGGCGGCAGTGGGAGGACGGTGTGGGGTTATCGGCGGCAGAGGGAGGACGGTGTGGGGTTATCGGCGGCAGAGGGAGGACGGTGTCTGGTTATCGGCGGCAGAGGGAGGACGGTGTGTGGTTATCGGCGGCAGAGGGAGGACGGTGTGGGGTTATCGGCGGCAGAGGGAGGACGGTGTGGGGTTATCGGCGGCAGAGGGAGGACGGTGTGGGGTTATCGGCGGCAGAGGGAGGACGGTGTGGGGTTATCGGCGGCAGAGGGAGGACGGTGTGGGGTTATCAGCGGCAGAGGGAGGACGGTGTGGGGTTATCAGCGGCAGAGGGAGGACGGTGTGGGGTTATCAGCGGCAGAGGGTGGACGGTGTCTGGTTATCGGCGGCAGAGGGAGGACGGTGTGGGGTTATCAGCGGCAGTGGGAGGACGGTGTGGGGTTATCAGCGGCAGAGGGAGGACGGTGTCTGGTTATCAGCGGCAGAGGGAGGACGGTGTGGGGTTATCAGCGGCAGAGGGAGGACGTTGTGGGGTTATCAGCGGCAGAGGGAGGACGGTGTGGGGTTATCAGCGGCAGAGGGAGGACGGTGTCTGGTTATCAGCGGCAGAGGGAGGACGGTGTGGGGTTATCGGCGGCAGAGGGAGGACGGTGTCTGGTTATCGGCGGCAGAGGGAGGACGGTGTGGGGTTAGCAGCGGCAGAGGGAGGGCGGTGTGGGGTTATCAGCGGCAGAGGGAGGACGATGTCTGGTTATCAGCGGCAGAGGGAGGACGGTGTGGGGTTACCAGCGGCATAGAACATAGAAGGATACAGCGCAGTACAGGCCCTTCGTCCCTCGATGTTGCGCCGACCGAGTCCTACCTAACCTATACTAGCCCAATAACTTCCAAATGCCTATCCAATGCCCGCTTAAATGAACATAAAGGAGAGTTCACCACTGATACGGGCAGGGCATTCCATGTACTCTCAACCCGCTCTGTGAAGAATCTACCCCTAACATCTGTCCTATACCTACCACCCCTTAATTTAAAGCTATGTCCCCTAGTAACACCTGACTCCATTAGCGGTAAAAGGTTCTTAGTATCTACCCTATCTAAACCCCTAATCATCTTATACACTTCTATCAGATCTCCCCTAAACCTTCTCTTCTCCAATGAGAACAGCCCCAAGTGCCTCAGCCTTTCCTCATACGATCTTCCTACCATTCCAGGCAACATCCTGGTAAACCTCCTCTGCACTCGTTCTAAAGCTTCCACATCCTTCCTATAGTATGGCGACCAAAACTGCACACAATACTCCAGATGAGGCCTCACCAGAGTCTTATACAACTGCAACATGACCTCAGGACTCCGGAACTCAATTCCTCTGCCAATAAAGCCCAGTACACCATATGCCTTCCTCACAGCACTATTTACCTGGGTGGCAACTTTCAGAGATCTGTGTACATAGACACCAAGATCCCTCTGCTCATCCACACTACCAAGTAGCCTACCATTAGCCCAGTAATCCATCATCTTGTTATTCCTACCAAAGTGAACGACTTCGCACTTAGCGACATTGAATTCCATTTGCCACATTTCCGCCCAGCTCTGCAACTTATCTATATCCCGCTGTAACCTACCACTTCCTTCCTCACTATCCACAACTCCACCGACTTTTGTGTCATCCGCAAACTTGCTTACCCAGCTTTCAAGTCCTTCCTCTAGATCATTTATAAAGATAACAAAAAGCAATGGTCCCAAAACAGATCCTTGTGGTACACCGCTAGTAACTGCGCTCCAAGATGAACATAATCTATCAACTACTACCCTCTGTCTCCTTCCAGCCAGCCAATTCCTAATCCAAACCTCTAATGTATCCTCAATGCCATACCTCCGAAGTTTTAGCATTAGCCTACCATGGGGAACCTTATCGAACGCCTTACTAAAATCCATATACACAACATCTACTGCTTTACCCTCATCCACTTCCTTAGTCACCTTCTCAAAGAACTCAATAAGGTTTGTGAGGCACGACCTGCCCTTCACAAAACCATGCTGGCTATCCCTGATCAAGTTATTCCTACCCAGATGTTCATAAATCTTATCCCTTACCATTCTCTCTAAGACTTTGCCCACCACTGAAGTCAGACTCACTGGCCTATAGTTACTAGGGCTATCCCTACTCCCTTTCTTGAACAATGGGACCACATTCGCTATCCTCCAGTCCTCTGGTACTATTCCCGTTGACAATGACGACATAAAAATCCAGGCCAATGGCTCTGCTATCTCCTCCCTAGCTTCCCATAGGATCCTGGGGTAAATGCCATCAGGCCCAGGAGACTTATCTATTTTCATCCTTTCCAATATTCCCAAAACCTCTTCCCTGCATATTTCCAGGGCATCCATTCTAATTATTTGTGATTCCATATTCACATCAGCAACAGTGTCCTGTTCCTGAGTGAATACTGATGAAAAGTACTGATTTAATGTCTCTCCAATCTCCTCCGCCTCCACACACAACTTCCCACTACTATCCTTGACTGGACCGATACCTACCCTAGTCATCCTTTTATTCTTGACATACCTATAGAAAGCCTTTGGGTTTTCCCTAATCCTACCAGCTAAAGACTTTTCATGTCCCCTTCTCGCTTTTCTTAGCTCCCTCTTTAGCTCCTTCCTGGCTACCTTATAACTCTCAATCGCCCCTACTGAACCTTCACGCCTCATCTTTACATATGCCGCCTTCTTCCCTTTCACAAGGGACTCCAATTCCTTACTAAACCACGGCTGCCTCACAAGGCCCTTTACACCATGCCTGACTGGTACATACCTATCGAGGACACGCAGTAGCTGCTCCTTGAACAATCCCCACATCTCATTAGTGTTCTTCTCTTGAAGCCTGTTTTTCCAATCCACACAACCTAAGTCATGCCTCACTGCATCATAATTTCCCTGCCCCCAGCTATAGCTCTTGCCCTGCGGCGCACGATTATCCCTCTCCATCACTAAAGTAAAAGTCACCGAGTTGTGGTCACTGTCCCCGAAGTGCTCACCTACCTCCAAGTATAACACCTGGCCTGGTTCATTACCTAGAACCAAATCCAATATAGCCTCCCCTCTTGTTGGCCTGTCGACATATTGTGTCAGGAAACCCTCCTGCACACATTGTACAAACACCGACCCATCTAATGAACTCGAGCTATAGCTCTCCCAGTCAATATCTGGGAAGTTAAAGTCCCCCATAACAACCACCCTGCTACCTTCACTCTTTTCCTGAATCATCCTCGCAATATTATCCTCTACTTCTCTAGGACTATTAGGAGGCCTGTAGAAAACACCTAACAGGGTGACCTCACCTTTCCTATTTCTAACCTCAGCCCAAACTACCTCAGATGGCAAGTCCTCTTCCATCGTCCATTCCACTGCTGTGATCCTGTCTTTGACAAGTAATGCCATGCCTCCCCCTTTTTTACCCCCATGTCTGATCCTACTAAAACATTTGAACCCTGGAACGTGCAACAGCCATTCTTGTCCCTGTTCTACCCACGTCTCTGTAATGGCCACAACATCGAAGTCCCAGGTACCAACCCACGCTGCAAGTTCACCTACCTTATTCCTTATACTTCTGGCATTGAAGTATACACACTTCAATCCACCTTTCTGGTTACAGGCACCCTCCTTAGAGATCGCTGCAGAGGGAGGACGGTGTGGGGTTATCAGCGGCAGAGGGAGGACGGTGTGTGGTTATCAGCGGCAGAGGGAGGACGGTGTGGGGTTATCAGCGGCAGAGGGAGGACGGTGTCTGGTTATCGGCGGCAGAGGGAGGACGGTGTGGGGTTATCAGCAGCAGAGGGAGGACGGTGTGGGGTTATCAGCAGCAGAGGGAGGACGGTGTCTGGTTATCAGCGGCAGAGGGAGGACGGTGTGGGGTTATCAGCGGCAGAGGGAGGACGGTGTGGGGTTATCAGCGGCAGAGGGAGGACGGTGTGGGGTTATCAGCGGCAGAGGGAGGACGGTGTGGGGTTATCAGCGGCAGAGGGAGGACGGTGTGGGGTTATCAGCGGCAGAGGGAGGACGGTGTGGGGTTATCAGCGGCAGAGGGAGGACGGTGTCTGGTTATCAGCGGCAGAGGGAGGACGGTGTGGGGTTATCGGCGGCAGAGGGAGGACGGTGTGGGGTTATCGGCGGCAGAGGGAGGACGGTGTGGGGCTATCAGCAGGAGGTTTCCTTGTTCGTCTTTAAACCTGAAACCACAAGACATCCTGGGATCTGGAGTTGATATGGAGGACTCCCAGGGAACCTCCCTCCCAGCTTTACACTGTTTGTGGGTCAGTCCTGCTGGTGGGACAGGACATGTCCAGAGATGGTGATGGTGGTACCTGGGACATTGTCTGGAAGGTATGATTTGGTGAGCGCTGCTATGTTAGGCTACGTTATGCTGCCTCAGAGTTGGGATTTGGATGCTGTATTTCGGGAGGGCTGGTGAGGGGGCGGTCTGCTATTGAGTGGTGTGTGAGCCAGGCCTCAGTGTCTCTGCTCTGCCCTCCTTTTCCAGATGACCTCGCCCACCTTCAGCCCCTTTCCCTCGGAGTATCTGTCATCTTACCCCAACACTCACGCCCCGGGGGCAACTGCGGCTGGGGGTGCGTCCAGCGTGAAACCGGACAAGATTAAACGAGAGAAAAGGGCTAAGACCCAGAAAAACAAGAGGGCAAAGGTAAGGGGGCAGAGCGAGGTGGGGGATACAGGGTCGGGGAGGGCAGGGTGGAGGAGTGGGGATGGGAACGGGGGAGTGGGGAAATGAGTGTTGGGGAGGAGGGGGGAAATGGAGGGTGGGGGAGGGGAAATTGGGCGACTGAGGGAGTGAGTGTGAAGAGAGTTTGGGGGGAAGGTAAGGGAATAATGGAAATATGGTGCTGGGCAGGAAAGTGAGCACACTTTAATTTTTTTCTTTTTATCCCCCCACACCTTTTGTCTTCCTTCCACCTGCCCCACCTCTCTTGTGCCCCACCTCTCTTGCACCCCCTCTTCCCTTGTGCCCCCTCCCTTTGTGTACCCCCTTGCACCACCCCTCCTCCGCTTGCTCCCCCTCACCCCTTCTCCTTGCTCCCCACTCTCCCCTCTCCAGCTACGGGTCCCTCTCCATTCCAGCCACCCAGAGTCCGTGACGATGTCGTTTTCCTCACCCTCTGACCCACTTTCGACCCTATCCTCCAAGCTCCCTCCCACCACTATCCTCAGCACTGTCCCTCACCAGATGTTCAGTGATACTGGGGAGGGAAGTGATGATGATGCGATGGAGGGAGATGATGACCTGGTCATTGACATTCCTGAATAATTACCCAGGAGCACGGAGCATCCGAGACACAGGAAACTGGGAACATAGATACCCCGAATGCAGGAGATCTAGATCCTGGATTCACCCTGAATCCCAGAAGCCAGGAGATACAGAAATAGAAACATCCATCTTTGTTGATTGAGACTGGTACCTAGTTGATTCTGCTGCTCTCAATGGGATTTGTACCTTTCCTGATTTCTACAATAAATACTTGAGTCACAAATCACATTGCCTGGTGATGAACAGTCCACGGGTCGCAATATCATCGCAAATGTGTCGTCAGCTTCACTCACATTCAACGTTCTCATGGAATAGTTGTCATTGAGTGCAGGTGAGGGTGATTGGGATTGGCAGGAAGAGAGGGTGATGGGCACGTGCAGAGAGAGGGAGGAACTGGCAAGGAGGGAGCGGGTGGGGGAGATGGGCAGGGAGAGAGCGGGGTGTAGTTAGGGAGGGAGAAATAGGCAGGGGGACAGGGAGGTTGGGGAGAGTGCAGGTAGGGTTGACAGGCAGAGGGGGGAGTGGGCAGGAGGGGGGATATAGGCTGGGGTTGCAGTCAGGGATGGAGGGGGATCAGGCAAGGAGAGAGGGGGAAACGAGGACAGGCAGACAGCAAGGGAAAGGGGCACAGGCCGGGAGGCGGGGGGGTGAAAGCGTTGCAGTAGACCGGTAGAGATTAATGGAGGTGTAGTTGCGGAAGAGGGAGATAAATGGAGTGAAGGTTAGTGATAGTGGAGGGATAGACAGCCAGAGATTGAGGGAGAGATGGGTGAGGGGAGGAGGGAAGAGGATTGCTGCGGCTATAGTGATGGAGGGAAGACACACGAGTTGACCAAGTTACTGAAAAGCTGCTCGTGGGAATGCAGCAGCCCTGACTGGTGCTGCGTCTCGCCTGTGAGTGAAAGACCCAAGTCTCGCCTCCAGTTGAGTCGCCGGGCTGAGGTTTTGGCAGAGATCTGAAAACCACCTGTCCCCAGGTGGACATGTATCGAAGGAGAGTTGTCTCCACTGTTTCTCCTGACACTGCTCTGCCAATCCACTTCTCTCAGCATCTCCCTACGTCCCCTTGGTGTTTGTGAGACCTTACTCTGTGTAAATTGGCTGCTGTGGTTTGTTCTGATTCCAGTTTTTTTAAGAATGCTGGACAGGACCCCTCCCAGAATACTGAGTTGTTATTTAATTTTGAAAAATTTTTTGTGAAGATTTGTAGCTTGGGTTGTGGATGTTTTGCTCACTGAGCTGTCGGATTGACCCACAGTTGCTTTGTAACAGTGCGATTCTGTGAAGAGTTGTTCTATTCTGCTTGATATTTATGATCCAGTCTATTAAGGTAGCTTGTGCCATTTCTGGTTTTGCTGTGCAGTGGTTTGTACATGGTGTCTATTTTTAGATGCTTGGTCATGGCATTCTAAGTTGAAAATCAGGCCTCTAGGAATTCCCATGCGTGTCTCTGGTTACCTTGTCTTAATACAGTTATGTTGTCCCAGTCAAATTGATGCTGAAAATGTGTTGCTGGAAAAGCGCAGCAGGTCAGGCAGCATCTAAGGAACAGGAGAATCGACGTTTCGGGCATAAGCCCTTCTTCAGGCACACCCTCCTCATTCCTGAAGAAGGGCTTATGCCCGAAACGTCGATTCTCCTGCTCCTTAGATGCTGCCTGACCTGCTGCGCTTTTCCAGCAACACATTTTCAGCTCTGATCTCTAGCATTTGCAGACCTCACTTTCTCCTCCAGTCAAATTGATGGCAGTTCTTGTCTGTGTGTGTTGAGGTGAGGTCGTGCTGCAGGTTGCTGTTGGTCTATCCAGGTTACTAGTTTTCTTCCAGTCTGTCCGAACTAGTGTTATGGGATTTTGTGTATTATCTTGGTTGTGCCTATTGTGGGTATGGGGTCGTTCATCCTTTTTAGTTGGCATAGTATTAGATTACTTACAGTGTGGAAACAGGCCCTTCGGCCCAACATGTTCACACCGACCCTCTGAAGAACAACCCACCCAAACCCATTTCCCTACATCTAACACTATGTTGCAATTTAGCATGGCCAGTTCGCGTGACCCGCACATCTTTGGATTGTGGGAGGAAACCGGAGCACCCGGAGGAAACTCGTGCGCAGACACGGGGAGAACGTGCAAACTCCACACAGTCAGTCACCCGAGGCTGGAATTGAACCCGGGTCCCTGGTGCTGTGAGGCTGCAGTGCTAACCACTGAGCCACCGTGCCGCCCATAGTCTGGCTGTGGGATGGTGTGCTACCATGATCCCTAAAGGTCGTAGGGGTCTGGCTGTCATTTCTGATGTGTCCTTTAATACAGGGTAGGGTACGGTGACCTCTTGGCGTTGTTGATGCGACACATTTCACGGCCCATTTTCCCATCACCGTGAGGGGTTTCACTCCGGGATCGTGGACGGGATCAGACTCCGGATTGGGAAAAGGTTCTTCCGCCAGTCAGAGCTTAAACGTTCTCACTACAATAAGCAGCAGATTTCTCACGACCCAAACACTTCAGGTTCGGAAACTTTGCCGACAACGTTTCTCCTGATCTCGGAGAGTGACGCCTTTCCCACTCCCACTGGATTCACAGGTCGGGATCTCTCCCTCTGACCAATCACAGCCCTCTACTCCCTCTGACCAAATAAAATCTCACCCTCTGACCAATCGCAGCCCTCTACTCCCTCTGACCAATCAAAATCTCACCCTCTGACCAATCGCAGCCCACTACTCCCTCTGACCAATCGCAGCCCTCCACTCCCTCTGACCAATCAGAATCTCTCCCTCTGACCAATCGCAGCCCACTGCTCCTTCTGACCAATCGCAGCCCACTGCTCCCTCTGACCAATCAAAATCTCTCCCTCCGACCAATCGCAGCCCACTGCTCCCTCTGACCAATCGCAGCCCTCTGCTCCTTCTGACCAATCAGAATCTCTCCCTCTGACCAATCGCAGCCCACTGCTCCCTCTGACCAATCAAAATCTCTCCCTCTGACCAATCGCAGCCCTCCACTCCCTCTGACCAATCAAAATCTCTCCCTCTGACCAATCGCAGCCCTCCGCTCCCTCTGACCAATCAAAATCTCTCCCTTTGACCAATCGCAGCCCTCCGGTCCCTCTGACCAATCAAAATCTCTCCCTCTGACCAATCGCAGCCCTCCGCTCCCTCTGACCAATCAAAATCTCTCCCTCTGACCAATCACAGCCCACTGCTCCCTCTGACCAATCGCAGCCCACTGCTCCCTCTGACCAATCGCAGCCATTGCTCCCTCTGACCAATCGCAGCCCTCCGCTCCCTGTGACCAATCAAAATCTCTCCCTCTGACCAATCGCAACCCTCCGCTCCCTCTGACCAATCAAAATCTCACCCTCTGACCAATCGCAGCCCACTGCTCCCTCTGACCAATCAAAATCTCTCCCTCTGACCAATCGCAGCCCTCCACTCCCTCTGACCAATCAAAATCTCTCCCTCTGACCAATCGCAGCCCTCCGCTCCCTCTGACCAATCAAAATCTCACCCTCTGACCAATCGCAGCCCACTACTCCCTCTGACCAATCGCAGCCCTCCACTCCCTCTGACCAATCAGAATCTCTCCCTCTGACCAATCGCAGCCCACTGCTCCTTCTGACCAATCGCAGCCCACTGCTCCCTCTGACCAATCAAAATCTCTCCCTCCGACCAATCGCAGCCCACTGCTCCCTCTGACCAATCGCAGCCCTCTGCTCCTTCTGACCAATCAGAATCTCTCCCTCTGACCAATCGCAGCCCACTGCTCCCTCTGACCAATCAAAATCTCTCCCTCTGACCAATCGCAGCCCTCCACTCCCTCTGACCAATCAAAATCTCTCCCTCTGACCAATCGCAGCCCTCCGCTCCCTCTGACCAATCAAAATCTCTCCCTTTGACCAATCGCAGCCCTCCGGTCCCTCTGACCAATCAAAATCTCTCCCTCTGACCAATCGCAGCCCTCCGCTCCCTCTGACCAATCAAAATCTCTCCCTCTGACCAATCGCAGCCCACTGCTCCCTCTGACCAATCGCAGCCATTGCTCCCTCTGACCAATCGCAGCCCTCCGCTCCCTGTGACCAATCAAAATCTCTCCCTCTGACCAATCGCAACCCTCCGCTCCCTCTGACCAATCAAAATCTCACCCTCTGACCAATCGCAGCCCACTGCTCCCTCTGACCAATCAAAATCTCTCCCTCTGACCAATCGCAGCCCTCCACTCCCTCTGACCAATCAAAATCTCTCCCTCTGACCAATCGCAGCCCTCCGCTCCCTCTGACCAATCAAAATCTCTCCCTTTGACCAATCGCAGCCCTCCGGTCCCTCTGACCAATCAAAATCTCTCCCTCTGACCAATCGCAGCCCTCCGCTCCCTCTGACCAATCACAGCCCTCCACTCCCTCTGACCAATCGCAGCCCACTGCTCCCTCTGACCAATCGCAGCCATTGCTCCCTCTGACCAATCGCAGCCCTCCGCTCCCTCTGACCAATCAAAATCTCTCCCTCTGACCAATCACAGCCCACTGCTCCCTCTGACCAATCGCAGCCCACTGCTCCCTCTGACCAATCGCAGCCATTGCTCCCTTTGACCAATCGCAGCCCTCCGCTCCCTGTGACCAATCAAAATCTCTCCCTCTGACCAATCGCAACCCTCCGCTCCCTCTGACCAATCAAAATCTCACCCTCTGACCAATCGCAGCCCACTGCTCCCTCTGACCAATCGCAGCCCTCCACTCCCTGTGACCAATCAAAATCTCTCCCTCTGACCAATCGCAGCCCTCCACTCCCTGTGACCAATCAAAATCTCTCCCTCTGACCAATCGCAGCCCTCCACTCCCTGTGACCAATCAAAATCTCTCCCTCTGACCAATCGCAGCCCTCCGCTCCCTGTGACCAATCAAAATCTCTCCCTCTGACCAATCGCAGCCATTGCTCCTTCTGACCAATCGCAGCCCTCCGGTCCCTCTGACCGATCGCAGCGCTGTGCTCCCTTTGACCAATCGCAGCTCTCTTCCCGTCCCTGTGACCAATCAGAGCCATTTCCGGTAGCTGTGGGCGGGGCGTGTTGCCATGGCGCCGGGGCGCGCGGGGAGAGAGTGAGCCTGAGCCTGATGCCGGGGCCGGTCCTGGGGCTGGGGCCGGGGCCGAGGCCGAGGCCGGGGCCTGGTCCTGGTCCTGGTCCTGGGGCGGAGCTGGAGAATGTTGTTGAGAAACCGGAGACTGAGGGAGAACTGCGGGTCCTCCGGAGGATGTGAGTCTCCAGACCAGAAATATACAATAACCTTATATTTTATATACACACATACACATATATACATATATATATATATACACACACATATACATACATACACACACACACATACACACATATACATATATATATATATACACACACACA
This sequence comes from Hemiscyllium ocellatum, assembly GCF_020745735.1. NCBI lineage: Eukaryota > Metazoa > Chordata > Chondrichthyes > Orectolobiformes > Hemiscylliidae > Hemiscyllium > Hemiscyllium ocellatum. Next base: position 287,297 of record NW_026869102.1, on the reverse strand, counting down.
CAGATGTACATACATACATATATACACATACACATATACACTAGGAAGAGAGCAGGACCTGAGGGCACAGCCTCAGAGTGAATTGTGATGAGAAAGATTTCCTTCAGCCGGAGGCTGGTGAATCTGTAAAACCCATTGCCTCAAAGGTCTGTGGAGGCCAAGTCATCGAGTGTGTTTAAAACTGAGATAGACCCTTGATGAGGAAAGTGATCAAGGATTCTGGGAGAAGGCAGAAAAACAGGGTTCAGAAAATATCAGCTAAGATCAAATTGCACACAGTTCTGGTCTCCTCCTTATTGGAAGGATGTGAAACTTGAAAGGGTTCAGAAAAGATTAACAAGGATGTTGCCAGGATTGGAGGATCTGAGCTACAGGGAGAGGCTGAACAGACTGGGACTGTTTTCCCTGGAGGGTCAGAGGCTGAGGGGTGACCTTATAGAGGTTTACAAAATTATGAGGGGCATGGATAGGAGAAATAGACCAAGTCTGTTCCCTAGGGTCAGGGAGTCCAGAACTAGAGGGGCATAGGTTTAGGGTGAGAGGGGAAAGATATAAAAGGGACCTAAGGGGCAACTTTTTCACCCAGAGGGTTGTACGTGTATGGAATGAGCTGCCAGAGGAAGTGGTGGAGGCTGGTACAACTGCAACATTTAAGGGGCGTTTGGATGGGTATAGGAATAGGAAGGGTTTGGATGGATATGGGCCAACTAGTGGCAAATGAGACTAGATTAGGTTGGGATATCTGGGTTGGCATGGATGAGTTGGACCGAAGGGTCTGTTTCTGTGCTGTACGTCTTTATGACTCCATGACTCTAAATGCTGGCCCAAATGGGTCAAATGGCCTAAATCCTAGTCTAACAATAACATTCCAAAATATATCAACAAATAGTCCGAAGATATTAGAGGGTTTTGAAAAGATTTGTAGCTCAGGTTGAGGTTCTGGATGTAGGTTTGCTCACTGAACTGGAAGGTTCATTTTCAGATGTTTCGTCACCATACTAGGTAGCATCAGTGAGCCTCTGGATGAATCACTGGTGGTATGGCCCACTTTCCATTTATTTTGGGTTGGTGATGTAATTTCCTGTTCTCTTTCTCGGGGTTGATAAATGGGATCCAAGTCAACGTGTTTGTTGATGGAGTTCCGGTTGGAATGCCATGTTTCTAGGAATTCTCGTTCGTGTCTCTGTTTGGCTTGTCCTAGGATGGATGTGTTGTCCCAGTCGAAGTGGTGCCCTTCCTTATCTCTATGTAGGAATACCAGTGAGAGAGAGTCATGTCTTTTTGTGGCTAACTGATGTTCATGTATCCTGGTGGTTAGTTTTCTGCCTGTTTGTACAGTGTAGTGCTTGTTACAGTCCTTGCACGGTATTTTGTAAATGACATTAGTTTTGCTTGTGGTCTGTATAGGGTCTTTCAAGTTGATTAGTTGCTGTTTTTGTGTGTTGGTGGGTTTGGGCTGCCATGACGCCAAGGGGTCTGAGTAGTCTGGCAGTCATCTCCGAGATGTCTTTGATGCAGGGGAGAGTGGCTAGGATTTCTGGGTGTGTTTTGTCTGCTTGTTGGGGTTTGTTGGTCAATAGAAAGTGGGCCATACCACCAGTGCTTCATCCAAAGACTCACTGATGATGTTACCCAGTATGTTGACGAAACGTCTGAAAACAAACCTTCCAGCTCAGTGAGCAAACTTACATCCAGTCTTAAGATATCCTCAAAATACTGTAAAATAGACCCAACATTTCCACAAAACTACACAAAGAAACAAGTAATTTCCCCCCAAAAAAATAGGAGAAAGAGATGAACAGAGTATTCTGAAGTGGTTGGAAACTGTAGATGTATCGAGGGGCCTGGGTGTCCTTGTCTGTAAGTTACTGTAAGTTAACCTGAAGGTTCAGCCAGTTATTAGTAAATTTAAGGGATGTTACTCTTTATCACAAGAGGATTTGAGTGTAGGAGGTGGGAGGTCTGCCTTCAGTTGTATAGGAGTCTGCCGCTGGAAAGGCAGTGATAGGGTTAGGCAGCATCTGAGGGGCTTTATAACCGAGACATCGACTCTCCTACTCCTCGGATGCTGCCTGACCTGCTGAGTTTTTCCAAGGCCTCACTCTCCAGCATCTGCCGTTCTCAACTTCCTTTCAGGTTTATGGGAGCCTGGTTAGACCACAAGGAGTGTTGTGTGTTTCGTTTTCTCAGGATTGTCACAGAGTGAATGCAGTGTAGTTTCATCAGGCTTGTTCCTGGGATTGAGGTGGGGGAGGGAGGGCCTGTCCTGTGAAGGGAGATTGGGACAAACTGGGTGGAAGCCTCTCGAGGAATGGGACAGGGATCTCAATGGAACCTACAAAATACTGAAAGGGTTGGACAGGGTAGATGCTGGAGAGATGGTTTCTGGTGGAGAGTGGGGGGGATAGTCTAGCACCAGAGGACATCGTTTACAAAAAACAGGGATATCCCTGAGGTCTGAGATGATGAGAAATATTATGTTACTGAACCGCAGGGACTCTCTCCCACACAGAGCGGTGGGAGCTCTGTCACTGAGTGTGTTGAAGGGAGAGATTGAGAGATTCCTGACTCTCAGTGGGGTTCAGGGTTACCAGGGATGGGCTGGGTAATAGGCAGTGAACTGTCAATCATCAGACTGAATGGTGGGGCAGGCTCAAGGGACTGAATGGCCTCCTGTTCCTATGTTCCTAGCCAATTCCCTTCCCTCATTGTCACTGCCCCTGTAATCCCACAAGGATTATTTTAGCCAGCGTGGATACTGTGGGGGTCATTCTAATCAAAAGTACAAGTAGGATCATCGTTTTCCACAGAAAGGAAGGAGGCCATTCACCCATGGAGTTTGAACCAGTTCCCAAAAGGGCTGCTTGTCTCACCCAGAGGACTGTGCGCAGTTTTTGTCTCCTTCCTTGAGAAAGGATGTCCCAGTACCGATGGGGTAAGGAGGAAGTTGTTTCCAGAGTTGAGAGGGTTGCCTTGCGAGGAGAGATTGAGGAGCCTCTGACCAAACTCATTAGAAGAATGGGAAGAATGGGAAGGATCTTAGAGAAACAGAATGAGGAAGGGACTCGATAATGTGGAAGCAGGGAGGTTATTTCCATTGGTGGCTGAAACTAGAACCAGGGGCACAGCCTCAGAATGAGGGGGTGCAGATTTCGGACTGAGCGAAGGAGTGAGTCACCCAGAAGGTTGTGAATCTGTGGGATTCCCTGCCCATTGAAACAGCTGAAGCTTCCTCACTGAATGTTTCCAAGCTGAAAGCAGGTTTTTGACCAGTAAAGGAATGAGGGGTTCCAGCGAGCAGGTCAGTGCAGCTAAGGCCTGGGAAGGATCAGCCATGATCTTACTGAATGACAGAGCAGGCTCGAGGGGTCAGATGGCCTACTCCAGCTCCTGCTTCTTATAGTTGTATCACTTTCAAACCTTTATCTGGCACTCGCCCACTCTCTCCCAGACAGTGCATTCCAAATCCTGAAAACTCCGAGTGAAGATGTTTCTCCTCACCTCACCCCTCGCTCTCTTTACCCTGTCAAAGTTGTTCATGCTTTCACTATTTTGAACACCTCAGTAAGATCACCTCTAAATCATCCCCATTCCAAGGAGAATTAGCCTAACTCTTCAATTGCTTTTTGTATCTAAAACCCCTCTTTCCTGGTATCTTTATGGTAAATCAGCTTTGCACTCTCTCCAGGACTTTTAACGGCACCCTTAAATAAAGTGCCCAGAACTGAACACAATACTCCCAATGTGGTCTGACCACATATAATATCACTTCCTTGCCTTTATAAATGTCAGGCAACACCAATTGAGACTCTCCCCATTCCTTCATCAAAGAAACTTGATTCCAGTCAGTTGAACCTTGCTTGGTCATTCATAAAGCGCGATTATTTATACCAACAGATCTTGGACAGTGGATTCCTTGAAGTCTTTACTGTTATATCCCATGTGGTGACATTGGCCATGGACTATTCACTAGTGACGGAAGGGCAGCAGGTATAGAATAAAAGCTGTTTGGTTCCTTAACCAAGCCTTCTGTCTTGGTCAGAGGTTCTCTTTTTCAAACCAGCTTTCCCACCATCACACTTCCACCGTGGATAAAGGTTCCCTCTTTCTCCAAACCTCTCACTTTTACTTCTAGTTTCTAGACGACTTCTGCTCTGAGCTTAGTCCCTGATTGATTGTGACCTACCTTCAATCACACCTCGACATCTTCAGTCATCTAAGCAACTCTAGTTTTAGTCACTCACGGACATAGGTGTCACTGGTGGAGCCCAGCACTTATCATCCATCCCTTGTTGCCCCTTGAGAAGATGGGGGTGAGCAGCCTTCTTGAACATCCGCACTTATGTTTAGTTTAGGGATACCCCGCACAGTGCCCTTAGAGAGGGAATCCCAGGATTCTGACCCAGCCACACTGAAGGAACGGCTGATATATTCCAAGTCTGGACAGTGAAGAGTTGGAGGGGAACTTGCAGGAGGTAGTGTTCCCATGTATCTGCTGACCCTTGTCCTTCCAGATGGAAGTGGCCGTGGGTTTGGAAGGATGCTGTCTGAGGATCTTTGGTGAGTTCCTGCAGTGCACCTTGTAGATGGTACACACTGCTGTTACTGAGCGTTGGTGGTGGAGAGAGGGGATGGTACACACTGCTGTTACTGAGCATTGGTGGTGGAAAGAGGGGATGGTACACACTGCTGTTACTGAGCGTTGGTGGTGGAAAGAGGGGATGGTACACACTGCTGTTACTGAGCGTTGGTGGTGGAAAGAGGGGATGGTACACACTGCTGTTACTGAGCGTTGGTGGTGGAAAGAGGGGATGGTACACACTGCTGTTACTGAGCGTTGGTGGTGGAAAGAGGGGATGGTACACACTGCTGTTACTGAGCATTGGTGGTGGAAAGAGGGGATGGTACACACTGCTGTTACTGAGCGTTGGTGGTGGAAAGAGGGGATGGTACACACTGCTGTTACTGAGCGTTGGTGGTGGAAAGAGGGGATGGTACACACTGCTGTTACTGAGCGTTGGTGGTGGAAAGAGGGGATGGTACACACTGCTGTTACTGAGCGTTGGTGGTGGAGAGAGGGGATGGTACACACTGCTGTTACTGAGCGTTGGTGGTGGAAAGAGGGGATGGTACACACTGCTGTTACTGAGCGTTGGTGGTGGAAAGAGGGGATGGTACACACTGCTGTTACTGAGCGTTGGTGGTGGAAAGAGGGGATGGTACACACTGCTGTTACTGAGCGTTGGTGGTGGAGAGAGGGGATGGTACACACTGCTGTTACTGAGCGTTGGTGGTGGAGAGAGGGGATGGTACACACTGCTGTTACTGAGCGTTGGTGGTGGAAAGAGGGGATGGTACACACTGCTGTTACTGAGCGTTGGTGGTGGAAAGAGGGGATGGTACACACTGCTGTTACTGTGCGTTGGTGGTGGAGAGAGGGGATGGTACACACTGCTGTTACTGTGCGTTGGTGGTGGAGAGAGGGGATGGTACACACTGCTGTTACTGAGCGTTGGTAGTGGAGAGAGGGGATGGTACACACTGCTGTTACTGAGCGTTGGTAGTGGAGAGAGGGGATGTTTGTGGATGTGGTGCCAATCAAGCAAGGGGCTGCTCTGTCCCGGATGGTGTCGAACACCTCAAGTGTTGTCAGAGCTGCTCCCCTGTCCAGGGCAAGTGGGGGAGTATTCCCTCACACTCCTGATGGTAAGACAGGCTTTGGGAAGGGCAGTTACTCGCTGCAGGATTCCCTGCCTCTGACCTGGTCTTGTAGCTACAGGATTGAAATGGCTGGGTCCAGTTCAGTTTCAGGTCAGTTGTGTAACCCTTGTGGCAATATAGTCACAATGATCTCCTCTGTGAATAAGCAGTGTTAAAATCTCCAATTGTCTACCTAATTAAAATTAGCTTTATTATCATATGTACTCCCACGAGTACAGTGAAAAGTTTACTAGTTACTACTAACTCTACCATCTTAGGTACAAAATGTACCTAGGTACGGATTCTTCAGCACAAATAGTTAGGAAAATTTTTAAAAGTCCAGTATTACAGACCATCGCACTATCTTAGTTACAAAAGTACACAATCATAGGAACAAGCTGGAAAAATAAAGAAATACAATATTCAGAATAACAGTTCTTCCTACACAGCCACTGCTGACACCTCAGTCTGTCGTCTATACAAGGCTCACCTAGATTAGAATCCCTACAGTGTGGAAACAGGCCCTTCAGCCCAACAAGTCCACACCGACCCTCTGAAGAGTAACCCACCCAGACCCATTTCCCTACTTAACCCCTGACTAATGCACCTAACACTACGAGCAATTTAGCATGGCCAGTTCACCTGACCTGCGCATCTTTGGACTGTGGCAGGAAACCGGAATACCCGGAGGAAACCCACACAGACACGGGGAGAACGTGCAAACTCCACACAGTCAGTCACCCGAGGCTGGAATTGAACCCAGATCCCTTGCACTGTGAGGCAGCAGCGCTAACCACTGAGCCACCGTGTCACCACCATTAGGCTGAGAGTCTGTACTGAGGCCGGGAGTCAGCAATGACTTCTCTCAAGGCTCAAGGATGGAAGGTAAGAACAAGGGAGAAAAAACACAAGAGGAAAAGAAGTAGTAACAGGCAGAGTGGAGGAGCTCTCGCTGAGGAGTCCTGCTCTGCCCACCATCTTGGAAAGTAGATCTGTATCTAAGATGGCGCCATAAGTAGCAACTTGTAAACTTTTCACTACTTACGTGACAGTAAAGCTCATTCTAATTGCACTGTTCCCAATAGTCCTGTTAAATATTTTCCCGTTTAACTATCTCAGTCTGAAACCTAACAATATTGTGATCGCTGTTACCAAAATGCTCCCTGATCCTGTAACTTCCCCGAAACCGGAGCTAAAAATGTTGCCTTTATTTCCATTCCTTTGGCGCTGACTCTCTGTCAGGGTCATTGGAATTCCTCTACCATCTGCAGCTCCTACATCTTTCAGTCATTCGTTTACCATTTAAATTTAGTTTAATTAATGAGATTCACCATTGTCCTTCAGGGAAGGAAATCTGCTGTCCTTACCCAGTCTGACCCACGTCGATTATGGTACCACAAAAGGTGTTCACCTCTGTCCATTTAGGCTTTTCCTATCCTCCACCCACACCCATACCCATTCCTGAGTTGGGTTCCCTCCCAAACAACCTCCTGCCTCTCACGAGGTCCATGTTTTTCCCCTAGGAGAAAGTGAGGTCTGCAGATGCTGGAGATCAGGATGCTGCCTGACCTGCTGCGTTTTTCCAACAACACATTTTCAGCCATGTTTTCCCCAGCCCAGCCTGTAGCCTATCCTGATCCATAACTGTGATAGGATGGGGTTTGATGGGTTAGTAATTGATGTGATGTGTGTATTTTACAGAGACTGCAAGGTACCTGCTGTTTGCTGCTGTTTTAATCAGTCTGGACAGCTTCTAGCAGTGGGACTGATGACCGGGAATATCAAGGTGAGCAGCCTTGACATAAACAGGAAGAACACAAGGCATTGGGTGATGCTGGAGAGAGTGCACCAAGCCACTGAGGTGTCTCAGAAGCTCACCCAGTGTTATCTAGTTCTGGGGGAGTTTTCACTGGGTCTCAGGATGATCTGGGAATTTTTATTGTGATGTGGGTGTCACTGGCTGGACCATTAGCCATTGCTCATTGTAAGGTCCAAAGTGAGGATGTTCAGCAATGACTGCACAGTGTTCCGCAGCATTCCCTGCTCCTCTGATACCGAAGCAGTCCATGATCAAATCCAACAAGATCTGGACAATATCCAGGCTTGGGCTGAAGAGTAGCAGTAATCATTCAATAACCGTCTTCAATAAGAGAAACAATGTCCATCTCCCCTTGCTATTCAATCACATTACCATCACTGAATCTCTCCTGTACTTGATCCTCTAACAGTAAACATCAACATACCAGCCTGCTGCACCTGTGTGTCTACTTTCGCTGGCCCCTGCTCTCCATTAACCCCCAACTCCCCAAATCTATCACCATTCAAATAATAATCTGCCTTCCTGTGTTTGCTGTGAGAGGGGATGGCCCCACGTTGATCAATAGGATACTCACTCAGTCTGTCCATCTCTGTGTCCTCCTCAGAGTCCACCCTTCCACCCAGTCTTACGTCGGCTGCAGACTTGGAGATATTACATTCACTTTCTTCATCCAGTTCGTTAATCGATGTGAATTCCAGTGGTCATCGTACTGACCCCTGCAGTAATCCATCAATGGTCATCGTACTGACCCCTGCAGTAATCCATCAATGGTCATCGTACTGACCCCTGCAGTAATCCATTTATCGTACTGACCCCTGCAGTAATCCATCAATGGTCATCGTACTGACCCCTGCAGTAATCCATTTATCGTACTGATCCCTGCAGTAATCCATCAATGGTCATCGTACTGACCCCTGCAGTAATCCATTAATCGTCCTGACCCCTGCAGTAATCCATCAATGGTCATCGTACTGACCCCTGCAGTAATCCATTTATCGTACTGACCCCTGCAGTAATCCATCAATGGTCATCGTACTGACCCCTGCAGTAATCCATTTATCGTACTGACCCCTGCAGTAATCCATCAATGGTCATCGTACTGATCCCTGCAGTAATCCATCAATGGTCATCGCACTGACCCCTGCAGTAATCCATTTATCGTACTGACCCCTGCAGTAATCCATTTATCGTACTGACCCCTGCAGTAATCCATTTATTCCTCCTTTTTGATTCCTATCTGCCAACCCGTTCTATATCCAGGTTAGTACACTATCCCCAATCCCATGTGCCTTAACTTTACAGACTAATCCCTTAGTCGAGAGTGTGGTGCTGGAAAAGCACAGCAGGTTAGGCAGCATCCGAGGAGCAGGAGAATCACCGTTTCAGGCATAAACCCTTCATCAGGAAGTCCTTCAATCCCATTAATTTCTCCAGCAGTATATCCTTATTAATACTGATTTCCTTTAGTTTCTCACTAAACCCTGTGTTCCCCAACCTTTCTGGTACGTTACTTGCATCATAGTTATACAACACAAACACCAAATTACACTAATTTACCTTCACTTGACCAATAGTCTGTGGGTGAAACATTTCTCTCAGATCCCACTAAGCCACTTAACTCCTCATATTAAACTTATGTCCTCCACTGTTACTCATGTTTACCATGGGGCAAGAGATTCTTGCAATCCATCAGCTCTCTCTCTCTCTCATAATTTTGTATACTTCAAACCCCGAATGTTTTGCCATATTCCAGGCTGTCATTGCTTCATTCCCCAGCTTTGTTCTGAACTGCTGAGTTTCTGTTAACAGCTTTATAAACCGTGCAGTGGGGCGTTTGTCTATCAGCTGAGGGACACAGAGACTCTGAACATCAACTTACCAGTCACAAGCCTCAACTTCTGCCCACCAGGAGCTGCCAGTGGTGACTTACTGCTGGCAACATGTGAGTCAGCAGCAGGATGAGAGGGGGACAGAGGGAGGGAGACAGAGATAGAGAGACAGGAGGCCATGGGCCAGGGAATGGGGCAAAGGAGAGAGGAGGCTGAGGAGAGGGAACGGGGGGAGAAGAGGCCATGGGGAAGGGGGAGGGAACGGGGGGAGAGGAGGTGAGTGAGAGGGAATGGGGAGAGAGAGGAGGCCGTGGGGAAGAGGGAGAGAGGACTGGGAGAGGAGGTACTGAGGACAGAGGGAGAAGGGGTCTGAGGATGGCAAGGCAGGGGCTGAAGGGAGGGGGAGGACTGAGGAGAATGGGGAGAGAGGGAGGGGGTAGTAGAGGTGGGAGAGGTAGACGTTGAGTGGGTGGGAGACAAAGGTCGGGGAAAATGGAGGTTGAGGTGAAGAGGAGAAAGCAGCAGATGAAGGGAAGGGATGATTAAAAGAACATTGACTGATCTCGGTGTTAAAATGTTCTGCCCAGATGCCAGTGGGAAGGTGAAACTGTGGCATGTGTCGACCCAGAAGTGTCTGCACACCTTGGTGGAAAACCAGGAGACACTAGCTGCAGCGTTCAATGCTTCAGGGACTCGCTTTGCCACCGCAGGAACAGCAGCATCAATCCGACTGTATGATACAGCCAGCCGGGATTGCCTACAGACCTTCACACCCAGGTCTGTCCCAGAGGGAACCAGATTCCTGACTGACACCGGTGGGGGAACGTCGTGCTTGTTTCAGCTGGAGACAATCCCAGTTTGAGCAGATATTGGGAATCTCCTGCTCTTTCTCTCTCCCCTACCCATTGAAGTGATAGAGAGAGAGAGAAACACAGAATTCGAGAGAGACAGCGATGGGGAGAGGGACATGGAGAGGGAGAGAGGGATACAGGAAGAAGGGAGAGGATATGAGAAGGGGGGACAGGGCAAGAAAGACACGGGGAGGGGAGGGGGAGGGAGCGAAACACGGGGAGAGGGGAGGGAACGAGACACGGGGAGAGGGGAGGGAACGAGACACGGGGAGAGGGGAGGGAGCGAGACACGGGGAGAGAGACACGGGGGGAGAGAGACACGGGGAGAGAGGAAGGAGAGAGACACGGAGAGGAGAGAGAGACACGGGGAGAGGAGGGAGAGAGGAGAGAGAGACACGGGGAGAGGAGAGAGAGAGACACGGTGGGGGGCAAGGGAGAGAGACACAGGAGGGAGGGAGAGAGAGAGACACGGTGGAGGAAAGTCGGGAAGAGAAACATGGGGAGGGGTAGAGAGACATGGGGAGAGAGAGGGGAGAGGCACAGGGAGGGAGGAGAGAGATCCTTGGGGTGGGGGAAGAGGGAAAGAAAGACATGGGGAAGGAGGGAGAGGGTCACAGAGAGACATGGGGAAGGAGGGGAGGGTCACAGAGAGACACGGGGAAGGAGGGGAGGGACACAGAGAGACATGGGGAAGGAGGAGAGGGTCACAGAGAGACATGGGGAAGGAGGGGAGGGTCACAGAGAGACATGGGGAAGGAGGGGAGGGTCACAGAGAGACATGGGGAAGGAGGAGAGGGGCACAGAGAGACATGGGGAAGGAGGGGAGGGTCACAGAGAGACATGGGGAAGGAGGGGAGGGTCACAGAGAGACACGGGGAAGGAGGGGAGGGGCACAGAGAGACATGGGGAAGGAGGGGAGGGGCACAGAGAGACATGGGGAAGGGGGAGAGGGTCACAGAGAGACATGGGGAAGGAGGGGAGGGTCACAGAGAGACACGGGGAAGGAGGGGAGGGGCACAGAGAGACATGGGGAAGGAGGGGAGGGTCACAGAGAGACATGGGGAAGGAGGGGAGGGTCACAGAGAGACATGGGGAAGGAGGAGAGGGGCACAGAGAGACATGGGGAAGGAGGGGAGGGGCACAGAGAGACATGGGGAAGGAGGGGAGGGTCACAGAGAGACATGGGGAAGGAGGAGAGGGTCACAGAGAGACATGGGGAAGGAGGGGAGGGTCACACACAGAGAGACATGGGGAAGGAGGGGAGGGTCACAGAGAGACATGGGGAAGGAGGGGAGGGTCACAGAGAGACACGGGGAAGGAGGGGAGGGGCACAGAGAGACATGGGGAAGGAGGGGAGGGGCACACACAGAGAGACATGGGGAAGGAGGGGAGGGGCACAGAGAGACATGGGGAAGGAGGGGAGGGTCACAGAGAGACATGGGGAAGGAGGGGAGGGTCACAGAGAGACATGGGGAAGGAGGAGAGGGTCACAGAGAGACATGGGGAAGGAGGGGAGGGTCACACACAGAGAGACATGGGGAAGGAGGGGAGGGTCACAGAGAGACACGGGGAAGGAGGGGAGGGTCACAGAGAGACATGGGGAAGGAGGGGAGGGTCACACACAGAGAGACATGGGGAAGGAGGGGAGGGTCACAGAGAGACATGGGGAAGGAGGAGAGGGGCACAGAGAGACATGGGGAAGGAGGGGAGGGTCACAGAGAGACACGGGGAAGGAGGGGAGGGTCACAGAGAGACATGGGGAAGGAGGGGAGGGTCACAGAGAGACACGGGGAAGGAGGGGAGGGTCACAGAGAGACATGGGACCTGGACAGACATGGGGAGGGGGCAGAGGGAGAGAGGCACAGGGGGATACCGATTGCTGAAGGCACTAGGACAGGTTATAGGAGCCTGCAGACACTTGCCTTACCCAGTTGAGCAGTGCGTCAGAAGTCAGAGATCACATGATACCAGGTTACACTCACTACAGCTGACACAGGAGCAGCACTGCAAAAGCACAGCCTGGTGTCATGTGATTTCTGACATTGTCCACCCCAGTCCAACACCAGAACCGTCACATCATCGATTCTAAGAGCAGGGAGTTGACGTTGGAGCTGGTTTAGTCACAGCTGGAGTACTGTGTACAGTTCTGGTCACTGAACTGTATGGACATGTATTTATACTGGAGGGAATGCAGAAGCGATTCACCCGGATGCTCCCTGGGATGGGTATTTCTGCTGTTAAGAGAAGCTGCGATGGGCTTTTGAAGATTGGGGAGGGATCTGATTGGGGTGTTAAGATTAATGAAGGGGGTGGACAGGGTGAAGAGAGAGCAGCTGTCCCCCCCTTAGCAAAGGAATACACAGTTTTAAAATGAAGGGTCAGAGGATTAACGAGGATTTAAAGGAAGATATTTTAATGATTGTGACCCACTCTCATTCACATCTTTACATCTTCAGTCCTCTATAAACAGCTCGAGTTTTATTCGCTCATGGGTCATAGGGGATAGGTCACTGGCTGGGTGCAGAGTTTATTGCCTGTCCCTAATTACCCCTTGGAGCAGGTGGGGGTTGAGTCATCTTGAACCGGTGCAGCCTCCCGTGTGGTGCCGTTATGGACAGAATTCCAGGATTCTGAACTAGTGACAATTGTCTCCCCTCCACATTCACCCGACATCCCCCTGTTCCCCACCCCTCACAAACCCCGATTCACTCCAGACTCACTCTACACTGGGAGAAAGTGAGGATTGCAGATGCTGGAGATCAGAGTCGAGAGTGTGGTGCTGGAAAAGCTCAGCAGGTCAGGCAGCATCCGAGGAGCAGGAGAGTTGACATTTCAGGCATAAGGCCTTCATCCTGATGCCCGAAGCGTTGATTTTCCTGCTCCTAGGATGCTGCCTTACCTGCTGTGCTTTTTCAGCACCACACTCTCGACTCCCTCCCCACTGCCCTCTATTCCCCCCACCCCTGGGACCACTCTGAAAGTAACTGTTTATGATTCACTTCAGCCCCTCTCCAACTGTGATGGATGGTCATCGGTCCCGTATTTTTGTGGTGAAATTTAACCCCCACAACCTGACAGAGCTGCTTTCAGGAGGATGGGACGATACCGTACAGGTAGGAGGTACAGAGCAGAGGCTGGTGGGGGAACACTGGGGGGGGGGCTTTACTGTCTCTGTGTCTGTCTGTGTATTTGAGGGGGAGGGGGGAGGGGTGTGGTCCTGAGAGGGGGTTTGCTGTGTCTCTGTGTGTGTGTGTTTGGGGGGGTGGGAGGATGTGGGGTGTGGTCCTGAGAGGGGGTTTGCTGTGTCCCTGGGTTGGGGGAGGATGTGATTTTCTCTGAGACCGGGGTGGGGGGACAGTGAGAAATCACGGTTTACACAGGGATCTGGGGCCATTCCTAACAAACTGTTTCTCTCTCTCTCTCTCTCTCTCTGTAAAATGTGATAGAGCAATTCCTAACATAAACCTTGTGTTTCTCTCTGTCTAGTTCTGGACTGAGAATCATCCCCATTCACTCAGGTATGGTTCAGGGATTACAGCAATTATTACTGGGACAGGGATAGTGACCGCGACAGGACAAGGGACACTTACTGGGAGACCGTGCCATTACCCCGGGACAGCGGGGACACTTACTGGGAGACCGTGCATTTACCCCGGGACGGGGGACTGGGAGACCGTGCCATTACCCCGGGACAGCGGGGACACTTACTGGGAGACCGTGCATTTACCCCGGGACGGGGGGACACTTACTGGGAGACCGTGCCATTACCCCGGGACAGGGGACACTTACTGGGAGACCGTGCCATTACCCCGGGACAGGGGGACACTTACTGGGAGACCGTGCCATTACCCCGGGACGGGGGACTGGGAGACGGTGCCATTACCCCGGGACGGGGGGACGCTTACTGGGAGACCGTGCCATTACCCCGGGACAGGGGACTGGGAGACTGTGCCATTATCCCAGGTCAGGGGGACGCTTACTGGGAGACCGTACCATTACCCCGGGACAGGGGGAACGATTACTGGGAGATCGTGCCATTACCCCGGGACAGGGGGACACTTACTGGGAGTCCGTGCATTTACCCCGGGACGGGGGGACGCTTACTGGGAGACCGTGCCATTACCCCGGGACAGGGGGACGCTTACTGTGAGACCGTACCATTACCCCGGGACAGGGGGAACGATTACTGGGAGACCGTGCCATTACCCTGGGACAGGGGACACTTACTGGGAGACCGTGCCATTACCCCGGGACAGGGGACACTTACTGGGAGACCGTGCCATTACCCCAGGACGGGGGGACACTTACTGGGAGACCGTGCCATTACCCCGGGACGGGGGGCACGTACTGAAAGACCGTGCCATTACCCCGGGACAGGGGACACTTACTGGGAGACCGTGCCATTACCCCAGGACAGGGGGACACTTACTGGGAGACCGTGCATTTACCCCGGGACAGGGGGAGACACTTACTGGGAGATTGTGCCATTACTCCGGGACGGGGGGACGATTACTGGGAGACCGTGCCATTACCCCGGGACAGGGGGAACGATTACTGGGAGACCGTGCCATTACCCCGGGACAGGGGGAGACACTTACTGGGAGATTGTGCCATTACTCCGGGACGGGGGGACGATTACTGGGAGACCGTGCCATTACCCCGGGACAGGGGGACAATTACTGGGAGACCGTGCCATTACCCCGGGACAGGGGGACACTTACTGGGAGACCGTGCCATTACCCCGGGACAGGGGTAGACACTTACTGGGAGATCGTGCCATTACCCCGGAACAGGGGGACGCTTACTGGGAGACCGTGCCATTACCCTGGGACGGGGGGCGGGGGGGAACGCTTACTGGGAGACCGTGCCATTACCCCGGAACGGGGGGGACGCTTACTGGGAGACCGTGCCATTACCCCGGGACGGGGGGGACGCTTACTGGGAGACCGTGCCATTACCCTGGGACAGGGGGACACTTACTGGGAGACCGTGCATTTACCCCGGGACAGGGGGACGCTTACTGGGAGACCGTGCATTTACCCCGGGACAGGGGGACGCTTATTGTGAGACCGTGCCATTACCCCGGGACAGGGGGAACGATTACTGGGAGACCGTGCCATTACCCCGGGTCAGGGGAACGATTACTGGGAGACCATGCATTACCCCAGGACAGGGGACTGGGAGACCGTGCCATTACCCCGGGACAGGGGACGCTTACTGGGAGATCGTGCCATTATCCCGGGATGGGGGGACGATTATTGGGAGACCGTGCCATTACCCTGGGACAGGGAGACACTTACTGGGAGACCGTGCCATTACCCCGGGACGGGGGACGATTACTGGGAGACCGTGCCATTACCCCGGGACAGGGGGAACGATTACTGGGAGACCGTGCCATTACCCCGGGACGGGGGACGATTACTGGGAGACTGTGCCATTACCCCAGGACAGAGGGACGCTTACTGGGAGACCGTGCCATTACCCCGGGACGGGGGGATGATTACTGGGACAGAACGTTACCGTTGGATCGTGTTTCCTGATGATTTAATTTGATTTCAGGAGGATCTTTGGCCCCCACCTATGTGGTGATTCTCTGCAGATACATCCTGTGAGCGATGAGATTCTGACAGGATCATGGAGGAGAGAGAAGAGTTTGGAGGTGAGGCAGGTCCTGTGGGACCACGTTGACCTTTTACACATGATTTTGCCAGGAGTCAGTGATGAGGATAGATTGAAGCAGGTGGGGACTGTTAGTCTCTGAGAGAACAAGACTTACAGCAAAGGAAATCTGATAAAGAGGTCTTCAAAATCATGGAATGGGGGGCTGGTCAGGGAAAACTGTTCCCGAAATTAAAAGGAGTAAGAGAGGGGCACAGGTTTAAAGGGATGTGCAATAGAAGCAAGGGGGTGAGGGATTAAAAACCTTTTCACCTGTATAATTCCGATCTGGAATGCACAATCTGGGAATGTGGTGGAGAGATATGGAGAAAGGCAGGAGCTTACCACTAAATAATGATTTCCTTCTACACTGTAGTAATCCCAAATCTGACTGCCCTCGCTGTGTTCTTTCCCTTAGGTCTGGGATTACCAATCAGGTGAGAAGATTCAAGATATTCCCCAGAAGGACGGTGATTACAGTCTGGTAAGTCGTCGGGTTCCTCCGGGGACAGTGAGATGCCTCTCCCTGGGGTTGGGTATGTGATGATGGTTGTGTGGGGTCAGCTCAGAGGGGATCTGTGTCTGACGTTCTCGTTCTCCCTCTCTGACCACTAGACGTATAGTTGCCGCTGGCTTGGACCTGACCACGTGATCGCTGCAGGGACCAGGAACAACATCTGTCGTCTGGTGCATCGAGAAACGATGGCGGTGAGTGCAACGGGGTCAGGAATTCCCATAGGCAGAGGTAAAGGCTTGGAATCCATCAACACCCAGCCTTTCCCAGCTCCTGGGAAATGCTGGGCACCAGAGTCAGCAGAAAGTCTTGTCTCATCATCGTTTCTCTTTCTCTCTCTCTCCAGACGGTGGGTCGTCTGGGAAACCTGTCCCAAGGGGTGTACAGCATCGATGTCTGCACTGACCAGTCAGATAAATCACTCGTGGCTGTTTGCAGTGAGAGTTACGTTTACCTGCTCGATCACCAGCAAGCTTAAACTCAGAGCAAACTCCAGCTCAGTAACACACACAGACACACACACAGACATTCCCATTAAATTTCTGTATTTTTCATTATTTTTGATTCCTGTAAATTTCTGACGCTGCCAACATTGCGAGTGAAATTGGAGGGTCACATTCAACGGTAAGATCCTTTTGAAGAAGGAGACGGTTCCCTCTCAAGTTCAGCAACCCTTCGAACATTTAAAAAAAAAGGAGGATCCTGACTGATCAATCAACGCAGTCCCCTGTTCTCATACATCTCCCACTCCTCAGAAACGGTCAGTGTTTCAGCACCGACTGCTCTGTGTGTGGCAGGGAGCTGTGAATAGGAGACCAGAGATACTGAGGTCCTAGTCTTTTATACACCACCACCACCATCATCATCATCATCATCATCATCACAGTGACACAATGAACAGAAACAGTAATCTTCACTTGGAGAAAAGCAATGACACCATCACCCAGACAAAAACCAGAAGGCAGACAGGACAGGGTCAGCCCAGAGCTGGGCTGGGGAAGATACTGACTCCAGGGAGAGGAGGGGGGCTGGTTCAGCCCCACACTGGAAGGCTGGGGATTGGTCACCCTGGGGTAAGGGCAGCAGGGAGGAGGAGGCAGATCCAGGAAGGTGAGGGAAGGAGGTGTGCTCACAGTGTCGGGGATCCACTGGGAGGTGGGAGGGGGTCAGGAATAGGAGAGCTGGGAACCGTTGGAGATCTGGGAAGTGACGCTGGTGCTGCGGCTGATCCCAGATTCGGCTTGTCCTCCTGAAGCCGTCTGGTGAAGAGCCTGGGGGCTGCTACGAAGAACGAGGCTGCTCCCCCGTGAGCCGGGGACAGGGGCTGCATGAGCCCAGGAGCCTGGGGCCAGGGTAGGCGGCTGCCTCCAGGACTGAGGAGTCCCCACTCCTGGCCCAGGGCCTGGCCCAGAGGATGCAGTCATTCCCTCTCTGCCTCCTGCCGTTCGACTGCTTCCTCGGCTGACCTGGTATGGGTGGGTGAAGGCAGAAGCTGGGGGAAGGCTGCTCAGGGCCATATTACTGAAACCTAATCGTAAACTCTCCGAGTCAAAAGCTTCTATCTCCCGGGCCTGTCGCTCCAGCAAATTCCGAATACGTTCCGTTCGCTGGGTCTGTAACGCCAACATCTCCTCCTCAATCT
Organism: Hemiscyllium ocellatum; assembly: GCF_020745735.1. Lineage (NCBI taxonomy): Eukaryota > Metazoa > Chordata > Chondrichthyes > Orectolobiformes > Hemiscylliidae > Hemiscyllium > Hemiscyllium ocellatum. Next base: position 269,284 of record NW_026869102.1, on the reverse strand, counting down.
GCAAGACAAATAGTAACAGAGAGGATTGATGAGGGCAGAGCAGTAGATGTGATCTATACAGACTTCAGTAAGGCATTCGACAAGGATCCCCATGGGAGACTGGTTAGCAAGGTTAGATCTCAGGGAATACAGGGAGAACTAGCCATTTGGATACAGAACAGGCTTGAAGGGAGAAGACAGAGGGTGGTGGTGGAGAGATGTTTTTCAGACTGGAGGCCTGTGCCCAGTGGAGTGCCACAAGGATCGGTGCTGGGTCCACTACTTTTCGGCATTTATATAAATGATTTGGATGTGAACGTAGGAGGTATAGTTGGATGGTGACACCATAATTGGAGGTGTAGTGGACAGTGAAGTAGGTTACCTCAGATTACAATGGGATCTTGATCAGCTGGGCCAATGGGCTGAGGAGTGGCAGATGGAGTTTAACTTGGGTAAACGTGAGGTGCTGCATTTTGGGGAAAGCAAATCTTAGCAGGACCTATACAATGTGTTACTGGAAAAGCGCAGCAGGTCAGGCAGCATCAAAGGATCAGGAGAATCAACACTTCAGGAATCCTGAAGAAGGGCTTATGCCCGAAATGTTGATTCTCCTGCTCCTTGGATGCTGCCTGACCTGCTGCGCTTTTCCAGCAACACATTTTTCAGCTCTGATCTCCAGCATCTGCAGACCTCACTTTCTCCTAGGACTTATACACTTAATGGTAAGGTCCGAGGGAGTGTTGCTGAACAAAGGGACCTTGGAGTGCAGGTTCATAGCTCCTTGAAAGTGGAGTCGCAGGTAGATAGGATCGTGAAGGCGTTTGCAATGCTTTCCTTTATTGGTCAGAGTATTGAGTACACGAGTTGGGAGGGTCATGTTGGGGCTGTACAGGACATTGGTTAGGCCACTGTTGGAATATTGCATTCAATTCTGGTCTCCTCCCTGTCAGAAAGATGTTGTGAAAAGATTTATAAGGATGTTGCCAGGGTTGGAGGATCTGAGCTACAGGGAGAGGCTGAACAGGCTGGGGCTGTTTTCCCTGGAGCGTCAGAGGCTGAGGGGTGACCTTATAGAGGTTTACAAAATTATGAGGGGCATGGATAGGATAAATAGATGAAGTCTTTTCCCCCTGGGGTCAGGGAGCCCAGAACTAGAGGGGCATAGGTTTAGGGTGAGAGGGGAAAGATATAAAAGGGACCTAAGGAGCTAACTTTTTCACCCAGAGGGTTGTATGTGTATGGAATGAGCTGCCAGAGGAAGTGGTGGAGGCTGGTACGACTGCAACATTTAAGGGGCGTTTGGGTGGGTATAGGAATAGGAAGGGTTTGGGGGGATAGAGGCCGGGTGCTGGCAGGTGGGAATGGATTGGGTTGGGATAACTGGGTCAGCACGGACGGGTTGGACCGAAGGGTCTGTTTCCGTGCTGTACATCTCTATGACTGTAAGATTGGGGTAGAGGATAAAAGACCGCACTGTGACCCCTGACTCTGACAGACAGGACACAGAGTTCGAGCATCTGTCGCTCAGGCACTGACCCTTTGCTCTAACAGTGCCCGTCGAATGGACACTCTCTGCTCCAGTTCCTTGGCCTCACGTTCATGCTGAGCTTCTGTGTGCATCTTGATCTTGCTCTGGTAAGCGTTCAGCAACTCAAGCTCCTGCTGCAGCTGTAGTCTCAGGACCTGGTACTCCGAGTCCTGCGTCTCATCCAGACGGAGCTGCGTGGACACAGGGTGGGGGGAGGAAAGAGAGAACAGGTGAGGGAGGCGGGAGACAGAAGGAGAGAGAACGATCAACAGAGATGGGAGGCAATGGGGATCCGAGAAAAATCGCAAGGTGTGTTTTAACGAAGTAAACATTAAGGTCATGAAAGCAGGAGGCCAAATAAACCTGTTCACCGACTCTCTCTCTCTCCACCTCCCGCGTGGTGAGGGGGAGCAGACTCTCCCATTCCGGGATGGGGGAGGTGGCATGGGGAGAGGGGAAGACACCGACTCTCCCCAGGGTATACAGAACATCTGCTCTAACCCTCCCGGGGTACCCACACTCTCTTCCCCCAGGACGGCTGGTACTCACTGCCTGGGTTGAAAGCATTTCGTTAATGCTGTGGTCATACTGCTCAGCCAGGATGGCCAGCTTCCGCGTCTGCTCATCCTTGAGACGTTTCAGGACAGATTTGTGATCACTCTTCACTGTCGTTTCAAGGAGGTGATTCCGCAAGGCCTTGTACTGTCGAGTCTGAATCTTACATGTGTCTTGGAATTGCTTCTTTATCTGTAATTCCTTAGACTGCGGTGAGGGGGGAGTGGAAACCGGGGGGAGTGAGGAAACAAGAGAGGGAGAGGGGCATTGAGTAAAGGGGGTGAGAGAGACAGATATAGGTACATACACGGAGGAAGAGAGAGGGAAGAGAGCGCAACATTACTCTCAAAATTAGGGGAGCAAGGGACAAGAGGGAAACAGAAGTGAGCAGAGGGTGGAGAGAGGGGGAACAAATGGGAGTTAGAGTAAATGATGGGTGGGGGAGGACTCAGAGGAGAGGGGAAGTCATGTAAAAGGAAAAAGGGAAAGATGGATAATAAAATATTGATCATACCCTCAACGAGGTGATTACAGTCCAAGGAAACCTCCGTGACAGGAGTCATCACCGGACAGGGATCAGGAGCAGGAACCCTGGCTGATTTCCCCCCCGCTCTCTCTCTAACCCAGGGATCACTGGGCAGTGATCAGGAGCAGGAACCCTGGCTGATTTCCCCCCTCTCTCTCTCTCTAACCCAGGGATCACCGGGCAGTGATCAGGAGCAGGAACCCTGGCTGATTTCTCCCCCTCTCTCTCTAACCCAGGGATCACTGGGCAGTGATCAGGAGCTGGAACCCTGGCTGATTTCCCCTCTCTCTCTAACCCAGGGATCACTGGGCAGGGATCAGGAGCAGGAACCCTGGCTGATTTCCCCCCTCTCTCTCTCTCTCACCCAGGGATCACTGGGCAGTGATCAGGAGCAGGAACCCTGGCTGATTTCCCCCCCCTCTCTCTAACCCAGGGATCACTGGGCAGTGATCAGGAGCAGGAACCCTGGCTGACTTCCCCCCCCTCTCTCTCTCTCTAACCCAGGGATCACTGGGCAGTGATCAGGAGCAGGAACCCTGGCTGATTTCCCCCTCTCTCTCTCTCTAACCCAGGGATCACTGGGCAGTGATCAGGAGCAGGAACCCTGGCTGACTTCCCCCCCCTCTCTCTCTCTCTAACCCAGGGATCACTGGGCAGTGATCAGGAGCAGGAACCCTGGCTGATTTCCTCTCTCTCTCTCTCTCTCTCTAACCCAGGGATCACTGGGCAGTGATCAGGAGCAGGAACCCTGGCTGACTTCCCCCCCCCCTCTCTCTCTCTAACCCAGGGATCACTGGGCAGTGATCAGGAGCAGGAACCCTGGCTGATTTCCCCTCTCTCTCTCTCTCTCTCTCTCTCTCTCTAACCCAGGGATCACTGGGCAGTGATCAGGAGCAGGAACCCTGGCTGATTTCCTCTCTCTCTCTCTCTAACCCAGGGATCACTGGGCAGTGATCAGGAGCAGGAACCCTGGCTGATTTCCTCTCTCTCTCTCTCTCTCTCTAACCCAGGCATCACTGGGCAGTGATCAGGAGCAGGAACCCTGGCTGATTTCCTCTCTCTCTCTCTCTCTCTCTAACCCAGGGATCACTGGGCAGTGATCAGGAGCAGGAACCCTGGCTGATTTCCCCACCCTCTCTCTCTCTTGCCCAGGGATCACTGGGCAGTGGTCAGGAGCAGGAACCCTGGCTGATTTCTCCCCCTCTCTCTCTAACCCAGGGATCACTGGGCAGTGATCAGGAGCTGGAACCCTGGCTGATTTCCCCTCTCTCTCTAACCCAGGGATCACTGGGCAGTGATCAGGAGCAGGAACCCTGGCTGATTTCCCCCCTCTCTCTCTCTCTAACCCAGGGATCACTGGGCACTGATCAGGAGCAGGAACCCTGGCTGACTTCCCCCCCCTCTCTCTCTCTGTAACCCAGGGATCACTGGGCAGTGATCAGGAGCAGGAACCCTGGCTGATTTCCCATCTCTCTCTCTAACCCAGGCATCACTGGACAGTGATCAGGAGCAGGAACCCTGGCTGATTTCCCCCCCCTCTCTCTCTCTCTCTCTAACCCAGGGATCACTGGGCAGTGATCAGGAGCAGGAACCCTGGCTGATTTCCTCTCTCTCTCTCTCTCTCTCTAACCCAGGGATCACTGGGCAGTGATCAGGAGCAGGAACCCTGGCTGATTTCCCCCTCTCTCTCTCTCTAACCCAGGGATCACTGGGCACTGATCAGGAGCAGGAACCCTGGCTGACTTCCCCCCCCTCTCTCTCTCTGTAACCCAGGGATCACTGGGCAGTGATCAGGAGCAGGAACCCTGGCTGATTTCCCATCTCTCTCTCTAACCCAGGCATCACTGGACAGTGATCAGGAGCAGGAACCCTGGCTGATTTCCCCCCCCTCTCTCTCTCTCTCTCTAACCCAGGGATCACTGGGCAGTGATCAGGAGCAGGAACCCTGGCTGATTTCCTCTCTCTCTCTCTCTCTCTCTAACCCAGGGATCACTGGGCAGTGATCAGGAGCAGGAACCCTGGCTGATTTCCTCTCTCTCTCTCTCTCTCTCTCTCTCTCTAACCCAGGCATCACTGGGCAGTGATCAGGAGCAGGAACCCTGGCTGATTTCCTCTCGCTCTCTCTCTCTCTCTAACCCAGGGATCACTGGGCAGTGATCAGGAGCAGGAACCCTGGCTGATTTCCCATCTCTCTCTCTAACCCAGGCATCACTGGACAGTGATCAGGAGCAGGAACCCTGGCTGATTTCCTCTCTCTCTCTCTCTCTCTCTCTAACCCAGGGATCACTGGGCAGTGATCAGGAGCAGGAACCCTGGCTGATTTCCCCACCCTCTCTCTCTCTTGCCCAGGGATCACTGGGCAGTGGTCAGGAGCTGGAACCCTGGCTGATTTCCCCACCCTCTCTCTCTCTAACCCAGGGATCACTGGGCAGTGATCCGGAGCAGGAACCCTGGCTGATTTCCCCCCTCTCTCTGACCCAGGGATCACTGGACAGTGATCAGGAACCCCACCTTAATTCCCTATCCCAGGGAAAGTCATGATTAGTTGGAATATGTGCTGGTCATGAATGTGCTCCAGACGCTGTCCTCAATTCTGAATCCTATTGGTCCAGGAAAATGGACCACTCCTTCCCATCTCTCCCATCTTCCCAAAGGGAGTTGTGCCCCACCCTTTCCCCCATTCACAATGTGCCTTGGCGTCCACCCCAGCACAGTCCCTGGCCCCACCCTCTCGCTCCCACCGTCCCCAGGAGGAAAGTGGTTTTAAATGAAATGAAATCAGCTGATGTCAGGTGGAGCTTAAACAAATCTGAGAACGTTTATTTAAAAAAAAATCACCAAAACAGAAATCTCAACAGAAACAAAAAAAAATACAGAATCCATGGGGAAACAAAGCAAGAAAATTACCGTTTAACGATGGAACAATGATAAAAAAAACTCAACTGTAAACGGGAGAAAGGGTCAGAAAACAGAGTCTGGCTCCCCCCACCCATCGCCCCCTGCTCCCCCCACCCCACCCTGCTCCCCCCACCCCACCCGGGTCCCCTGGCACTGTCCCCTCCAGGTTTAACCCCAAGGACACTGAACGTGGGGGCCTCGGGCAGAGACTGGCCATTGCACTCCTCAGTGTTGGCCGGGGGAAGGGGTCATCAGGGCCCGGGGACCCCCCGCTCCCCCCTCCCGGGGCCCATGGACCCCCTCCCGGGGACCCCCCGCTCCCCCCTCCCGGGGCCCAGGGACCCCCCCGCTCTCCCCCCTCCTGTGGTATCAATCAATCCCTCCTGGAGACTGGTCACTCCCTCCCCTCTCCCTCCTGGGGACATCGGTCACTCCCTCCCAGGGACTGGTCATTCCCTCCCCAGGTATCAGTTACTCCCTCCCAGTAACTGGTCACTCCCTCCCCTCTCAGGGACTGGTCACTCCCTCCCCTCCTTCCTGGGGACATTGGTCACTCCCTCCCAGGGACCGGTCACTCCCTCCCCTCTCCCTCCTGGACATTGGTCACTCCCTCCCCTCCCTCCTGGGGACATCGGTCACTCCCTCCCAGGGACTGGTCACACTTGCCCAGGGACCGGTCATTCCCTCCCCTCTCAGGGACTGGTCAGTCCCTCCCAGGGAGCGTTCACTCCCTCCCCTCCCTCCTGGGGACATCGGTCACTCCCGCCCAGGGACTGGTCACTCCCTCCCCTCCTTCCTGGGGACATTGGTCACTCCCTCCCAGGGATTGGTCACTCCCTCCCCTCCCTCCTGGGGACATCGGTCACTCCCTCCCAGGGACTGGTCACACTTGCCCAGGGACCGGTCATTCCCTCCCCTCTCCCTCAGCTGCTGGCGGGTTCTCCCTGCTCCTCCTTTCCTAAGGGATCCAGATGCCCGAACGTCGGAGAGACTGAGAGTTTCGGGCCTGTCCCCTGGAGCCCGGCCTGAGGCAGACCCCAGGCCTGGGCTTGACCCTGGCTCTGGCCTTGGCTATGGCTCTGCGCTGTTCCCGGGGCAACAGCACGGGGATGCGGCTGGGTTTGCTGGGTCTGAGCAGACCCACCTGCCTCAGGCAGCGGAGGGCCGGTGAGGGGAGGCGGAGGGTCAGACCGGAGAGCAGGCCGCACACACGCCGGTTGGCGAGGGCGGCCATCTTGGACAAGGCCGAGCCCAGGGCCCTCCTGAGGGGAGGGCGTCCCCGGATCAGCACCGGTAGGCGACTCCGAGAAATGCCCCGGCCCGCCTTGGGGAAGACCGAGAACAGGCTCCTCTCGTTGGCCAGGCCGCAGCGCTGGGCGACCTGGAAGACCGGCCTAGGCAGCCGCAGCAGCAGCCTGACCCAGAAGCGGCGCCCTTTTCTGGGCACGGCAGAGACCCAGCGCCTGGCCGGCTGCAGGACCAACACGATCAGGAGGTACAGGGACAGGAAGAGGCCGGGGGCTGTGAAGAAATAGGCGGCCCCCAGGGCGACTGGGACGTAGTAGAGCGAGAGGCGGAAGCTCAACGCCAGGACACTCAGAGCGCTGACCGTCCTGACCAGCAGCAGGAAGAAGGAGGTGGACACCGCGAAGACCAGGTGCAGCAGCACGTAGGAGGCAGCCAGACCCACCACCACCACCTCGAGCGCCACCAGCAACGATCCCAGGCGGCTCTGGGGACCTCGCTGGGACAGGGCCAACAGAATGACCAGGAGGAAGAAGATCAGCAGGGAGCTGGGACAGGAAGCTACCAGCAGGGCCAGCAAGGCGCACAGGAGGTGGGGGGAGGCGAGCAGCTGGGGGAGGGCTGCGGCAGACAACCTAGAGGCTGAGGGAGAGACCCCGTGCCCCTCCTCCTCCTCCAGGAGACGAGAGTCGTCCACATCGGGCAGTTCGAGGCCGTCCTCGTAGGAGTCAGGGAAGGAGTGGGCAGAGGCTGCTGGGGGCTGTGCTGTGGGATGGGGACCTGGGCCAGTATCAGAGCCCCTGGAGGACTGCAGCTCAAAGTATGGGACTTCACCTGCTGATCCGTCACCACTACCCCTCTCCCCGGGGTCCCAGACCCTACTCACGTCCTCCAGAGAGCCCCCTAAACTGATCTCCCTCTCCCTGGGGTCCCAGACCCTGCTCACATCCTCCAGAGAGCCCCCTAAACTGATCTCCCTCTCCCCAGGATCCCAGACCCTGCTCACGTCCTCCAGGGAGTCCCCTAAACCGATCTCCCTCTCCCTGGGGTCCCACACCCTGCTCACATCCTCCAGAGAGCCCCCTAAACTGATCTCTCTCTCCCTGGGGTCCCAGACCCTACTCACGTCCTCCAGCGAGTCCCCTAAACCGATCTTTCTCTCCCTGGGGTCCCAGACCCTGCTCACGTCCCCCAGGGAGTCCCCTAAACTGATCTCCCTCTCCCCAGGATCCCAGACCCTGCTCACGTCCCCCAGGGAGTCCCCTAAACTGATCTCCCTCTCCCCGGGGTCCCTGTTCCTGCTCATGTCCTCCAGAGAGACCCTCTCCCCCTCCGATAGCGGCCCCTCCCCGGGACCTACTTTAAGACATTTCGGCTGTTGTCGAATCTCAGCTACGTGTTTGTGGCGAAGTTCTTGCTCTCTCCTCTTGTTGTAATCCAGTTGATTACTGAGTTCAGTCTGATGTTGTAGGCGGATCAGGTCAGTGCGTGTTCTCTGAACCATACTCAAGTGCCTGAACTCCTGCTCCTGCGTTGACTCGTGATGCCTCAGTAACATTGCACACTCCAAATCCTTGTGTGTCTGCTTCTTGTTCAGTTCCTGGTCGAGAGAGACAGAGAGAATTCCATTAGTCACAGGCGACAGAACTGGGGACACACCC